>NC_077227.1:205752768-205880268 GCF_027887165.1 Monodelphis domestica | reverse complement strand
GGCAAGTCACTTACTAGCAACTGCCTAGCCCTTACTGTTCTTTTGCCTTGGAGTAAGATAGTTAGTATTGAATCTAAAATGGGAGGTAAGGAGGCAGCTGGGTATCTCAGTGGATTGAGAGCCAGGTCTAGAGATGGGAGGCTCTAGATTCAAATCTGAGCTGAGACACTTCCTAGTTGTGTGACCCTGGGCAAGTCACTTGACCCCCATTGCCTAGCCCTTACCACTCTTCTGCCTTGGAACACAGTATTGATTCCAAGATGGAAGGTAAGGATTTAATAAATAAATTAAATAAATATAATTTAAAAAAAAATAAAATGGGAGGTAAGTGTTAAAAGGAAAATAAAAAGAGGAAATTGACTGTGATATGAAAACAAAGGGTGATCACAAAACTTAAAAAAAAGAAAAACAGCACCACCCAGACCCAATTGTTCATCTCAAAAACCATGAGACAAAGTGGGGGCTCAGTCTTCCTATTCATATTATTTTTATTCCAAAAATAACTATGAGTCAAATAAAAATAGATTCTTTATTAAATATAAACTTCTCAATTTAGCTTTTAAAGCCTTCCACCTATCTTTCCAGCCTCATTGGACAATTCTATCTCCCCAACTCTATCTCCCTTAAAAAAAAACTCTGTGTTCCAACCAAACTGGCCTTCTCTGTTACTCACGCATGACACTCTATTTCCCATCTATGGGAAATGATGGCTTTTGCACTGGCAAACCAATATGCCTAGAATACACTCACTCTCTCTTTATGTCTACCTCATAAAGTCTTCCTTTTGGGCACAACCTGAACACCATCAATTATGTGAAGGTCTTTCTGATCCTTCCAAAACTACCTTTTATCTAATTACTTTGAATATATTTGTATTAATTCAGTTCATACTTAAGTTGTATATATTTACTTATGTCTTTACTGTCTCTCCATTAGAATATAAATTCCTTACAGGTAAGGACTGTTTCATTTGTATTTGCATGCCCAGAGCCTAGCACAGTACCTGGCTTATAGTACGTATACAATAAATATTTGTTGATTGGTCCATTGATAGGATCATAGATCTAAAGCTTTGAGGGCTATGGATCTTAGGGGTCATCTAGGCTACCTACTTAAAATCAGTTCCAACAAATGGGTTGAGAGGAAGAGAAGCCTGGGAAATAGGCACCAGATTCAGTTATTCAAACCCAACTAACAGGAGATATATACCTTTTTTCCTTTCCAAAAACACTGATAAAGTATCCCTCTGGCAAAAGAGAAACAAAGAGAGGAAGCAAATAGAGTTTACTGAATGGGAAAGGGAGAATGATATAGTTTGTATAATTTTCATAAAATTCAAGATTTAAAAAACATTTTTTTCTGAGAATAATTTCAGGAAAAGAAACTCACTAACTCCCGGAATCAAGAAAGTGAACTGTTTAGAGAAGGTGCCACAAAGAAGCCTGCAGAAACCACACACTGGATCAAAAGATCCAGAATGAACTTTGGGAGGTAGTGAATCAAACTGGAGGGGGTTGAACACATTTACTCTGAAGTAAACTCTTATGCCAAAGGGGATTGCCCCCAATTGGCTTTTTGTGAATGTGCCTACCAAGCTCTCCTTTATTTCCCTCTTATCCCCAAATTATTGTAATTTTTTCTTAGTGTAATATTATATGCACCTCTAGTAAGAGATCTTTAGAGATATAAGCTGGTTATGTGAAATGATTCATTCGGGAGACTAGGCATGTAAATCTGAGAGATTTCAACATGCTCTTCTCCCAAAAAATCACAGTGGGGAATTGTAAAGGGATTGTGAACTTTCTGTTCAACTGAGCCAGCCCATTAGTGACCCAGAACTAGGAGTTATGGGTCCAGGTCAGAGAGACTTTGGTTCCTAAGATGTGGAAGACCAGAACAGAGGGAAAGGACGCGATGAGGAGAAGGACGACTATAAAAATGAGACCGTAAAGGAAGCTGGGCTCTTCTTCTCTGGAGGTCTTTGGTTGGTTGGGGGTCTTTTTGTGATTTGGCATTGGTGGCTAGGGTGGAAGACACTCTCGTAGGCTGGAAAGATTAGGGTGACAGACTAATAAATATTTTTTTCTATTTCCTTCTTAGACTATTTTCATATTAAAATTAAATTAAAAGCTACTATCATCCTCTTGACTTAAGGGTTATTTATTTTTATAAATAGCAACCACAATAATCTTTTTAAACTAATATTATAGTTCCAAACCAATTTATAAATATTACATTTAGCATATTACATTTGGCATAATAGTAATTTCTCAATATTAGATGTTAAGTTAATACTTTGGAAAGATCAGTTTTTTATATGTTTAATATTTTTCCAATTTCATGTAAAAAAACTTTTAATTGTGTTTTTTAATTTTTGAGTTCCAAATTGTCTCCTTCCCTCTTTCTCCCCCTTTCCTGAGATGGCAAGCAATTTTATATAGGTTATACATGTGTGGTCATGAAAAACATATTTCTATTTTAGTCATATTGTAAAAAAGATTTTTTTAAAACATGAAAAAATAAATCAAGTTAAAAACAGCATACTTTTATTTGTATTTGAACTCCATCAGTTCTTTCTTTAGAGGTAGAGAGCATTTTTCATCATAAGTCCTATGAAACTGTTTTAATCTTTATATTACTAAAAATAGTGAAGTCATTCACAGATGATTATTCTACAATATTGCTCTTTCAGTAGACAACTTCCTCTTGGATCTGTTCACTTCACTTTGCATCAGTTCATGTAAATCTTTTGAAAGATCAGTTTGACAGTTGAGTGGAAGCTGAATCGAGTAGGAAAAGGTCTGAGGCAGTAAAACCAACCAGTAGGCTGTGAAGTAGTCCATGGGTGAGGTAATGAGGACCTTTCCAGAATGGTGGCAATGTCAAAGAAAAGGTCATAGACAAGAGACATTATGAAGGCAGAAAGAACATAATTGGAATCAAATTGGATATGGGGATGAGAGTGAGGAGCCTAAGATGACAACTAGGTTGTGGATCTGGGAGACCAGATGGATGATGGTATTTCTTAACAGCATTACCAGAACAAAGAAAGCAAAGAAAGCTTAAGGAGGAAAATAAAAGTTCAGTTTTGGACACATTAGATTTATTTAAGGTGTCTCCAGGATGACTTAGCTACTCTGATCAAGACAATGTATTCACAACAATTCCAATGGACTCATGATGAAAAATTCTATCTACCTCTAGAGAGAGAACTGATGAACTTGAAAAACAGACTGAAGAATATTTTTCTTACTTTATCTTTCTTAACTTTATGTATGTTTCTAATATGGAAATGTTTTGTATGACTTCACATGTATGATCAATGTCATACTGCTTGACTTCTCCAGGGTGGGTGAGGGAGAAGGTGGGAGAGAAAGAATTTGGAACTTAATTTTTTTGTTAAATGAATGTAAAAAAAAGTTTTACATATAATTGGGAAATAGTTGATGATATAAAATTGTTTGAAATAAAAAGATGTCAACAGGACATCCAGTTTGAGATGTCCTAAAGGCATTTTTGAAAGATAGGCATAAATGGAGGTACCACCTTTCACAACCTACTACAGGTTGAAATTTAGTGACTGACAGGATCTGGGAACAAGGGATACTTTGTGTGTTCAAAGTGGCTGGATAAATCATAGATGCCACAGAGGAGGTCTCTACCTCCCTCAGAGGTGGGATTAGATGGGCTCAGGTTACTGAGATTATACAGGAACCTCCACATGCCTTGGAATGTTCTCTTGCAGAGGGGTAGAGCAAGGTGCTATGGGTGCTAGTATCGAATTATGGTCATAAAATAAATACCATTGATAAGTTCTCTCTCCTCCTATTAGTTCATGCCTATCACGGCCTCATCAGTCAATGTAACTGAACTGCCAGAAACACTGTTCCAGGAACTCTGCCAGATGATGGACACAATTCCTCTCCTTCTTTGGTCCATTTCCATCCTATGTAAGAGTAATATTGCAGTTGGAAATAAGTATTTAATTTCATTCCACATGCTTATCAGCTCTGGACTTATGGGCTGTATTTAAGTAATCAAGGTGCCTTAGAATTTTTAGAGAAAAGTTATCAAACCTCCTTTATCTAACTCTAAGCAACTAATCTATGTCACCTAAACAAATCCTTCTCTTCCAGGGTTTCCCCTTTCCTTGTTTTTTTCTGCCTTACACTTTACTTTAACATTGCCATCCTTCTATGTGTGTCAAGGGAAATTCATCCCCTCCCCTTCCTGGGTTGCTGACCTGTTCATCAACATTCTTCACATAGTAGAGTATACATCCATGAAGAGTTTACATCAGTTACATCCTGATCATCAATAAAAGAAAGGGGGCTGAACTCACTGGGGTTTTTGGGGACAGACTCTGAGGGAGAGAGAGAAGTGAGGGGAGAGAGGAAAATGCTTGCAGAATAAGCTACATGTGGTCTGAGAACTTAGAGTAAGGAAGAGATTTAAAACTATGTTTATCTACCTTTTCTATTAATAAACTTTATGAAAAATAATAACTGGTAGATATACTAATTTTAATTATAACATACATATTAGTTTCACTACCACACTTCAGACCTACAGCCAAAAGCAACAAAAGCTAACCAGGACTTTCTTCCCCATTCCTCAGAACAATCAATTGCTGGCACCCTTTCCCTCCAACAACTTTCTTCTTTTCCACTTGAAGTAAATCCCCAAAAGACCCTCAATATCCATGGAGTCAGATAATCTTGTTTTCAAACCTTGCCTCTGTTGCTTCCTAGAGATACACATTTGCTGTTCAGTCATTCCAGTCCTGTCTAACTTTTTACCCCTACATTTGGGGTTTTCTTGGCAGAGATACTGGAGTGATTTGCCATTTCCTTCTCTGGCTCATTTTACAGATGAAGAATCTGAGGCTAACAAGATGAAGGGACTTGCCATGGATCACCCAGCTAATAAGTGTCTGAGGCTAGATCTGAACTCAGGAAAATGAGTCATCCTAACTCCTGGCCCAGTGCTCTATCTACTGTGCCATCTGGTTGCTAGGTATGCACATAGGATCATAGATTTTTAGGATGAAAGAGACCTCGGAGGCCCTCTTGTCTAAACCTCTCATCTTTTTTTATTTAAACATTATTTTATTTGGTCAATTTCAAACATTATTCATTGAATACAAAAATCTTTTTCTTCTCCTGCCTCCCCTCCCACCCACCCCCCATAGCCAACAATAGCCGACACGCAATTCCACTGGGTATCACATGTGTTCTTGTTCCGAGCCCATTTCCATGTTGTTGGTATTTGCGCTAGGATGTTCATTTAGAGTATCTGTCCCCAGTCATGTCCCCTCGGTCCCTGTATTCAAAGCAGTTGCCTTTCTTTGGTGTTTTTGTTCCCACAATTTGTCCTTGCTTGTGGATAGTGTTTTTTCTTGTAGATCCCTGCAGAGTGTTCAGGGACACTGCATTGACACTAATGGAGAAGTACATTACATTCGATTGTACCACAGTGTATCAGTCTCTGTGTACAATGTTTTCCTGGCTCTGCTCCTCTCACTCTGCATCACTTGCTGGAGGCTGTTCCAGTCCCCATGGAATTCCTCCACTTTATCATTCCTTTGAGCACAATAGTATTCCATCACCAACAGATACCACAATTTGTTTAGCCATTCCCCAATTGGAGGGCATCCCCTCATTTTCCAATTTTTGGCCACCACAAAGAGCGCAGCTATGAATATTCTTGTACTTTTTACTTATTGTCTTTTGGGAGTACAAACCCAGCAGTGCTATGGCTCGATCAAAGGGCAGACAGTCTTTTATCGCCCTTTGGGCATAGTTCCAGATTGCCCTCCAAAATGGCTAGATCAATTCACAACTCCACCAGCAATGCATTAATGTCCCAACTTTACCACATCCCCTCCAGCATTCATTACTTTCCTTTGCTGTCATGTTAGCCAATCTGCTAGGTCTGAGGTGATACCTCAGAGCTGTTTTGATTTGCATCTCTCTGATTATAAGAGATTTAAAACACTTTTTCATGTGCTTATTAATAGTTTTGATTTCTTTGACTGAAAACTGCCTATTCATATCCCTTGCCCATTTATCAATTGGAGAATGGCTTGATTTTTTGTACAATTGAATTAGCTCTTTGTAAATTTGAGTGATTAAACCTTTGTCAGATAAACCCCTCATTTTTAAGGAAGGGGAAGCCACAGAAGATCATAAAGATACTAGTAGAAGCAAAATGACTACAGAGGCAAGTTGGTCCTTCCCCTGTTCTGTGATGCCTGTTGGTTGACTCTAAACAATTCACAACCTCTCAGAGGCTCAGTTTCTTCATCTGTAAAATGGGGATAAGAATTCTTAAGTAACCAGTGCTCACAGAGTCATTTCCAGCTATGCCTTGTGTCAACCCTAAAAGCACAATGTGTTATTATCCATTAACCCAAGCTATTTATTCTAATCTCTGGGTATGGATGCCCAAGGAGAATGTAGAATGTAGTACACAATTTTTGAAGGAAGTGAGAAGCTTCATGAGGGGAAAAAAAGGAGAAGGTCTACAATCTTGATAAGTTACAGGATTACCACCACTTCCCTTTTCCACCCCTATCCCATTCCCCCATGAAATCACAGACCTTTGTGGTACATTTAGATGAGTCAAAGTTAGGCTCCCAAACAGGCTGCATATGAAAAAGAGATGGATGCTTTAGTTTCCAAGTAAAAGACAAAGTTAATTCATCCTATTGAAACACGGAGAAAATTCTAAATTAACTGGAAAACTTAGGGACAAATCTGGGAGGAATGTCTTTCTGACTTAAGAATAATTCTAAACATATTTTTCTAACTTTCAGCTCACAAAGTAATTCAAACTAAGGACCCTCTGTGGCAGTAGGCAGACCTCTTTGTAAGATTAAAGACAATCCAAAAAAACAACCTTGGGCTAGAAGGAAGGAATGACAGGGTTAACAGGAAGGATATTACATTCAGCTCAGTCCCTGGAGACTCCAATATAAAGTAAACATGCTAAACTCCACACAGAAATAAAATACACAAAGAGGAAGGGCATTGGTGTCTTGGGCTTTAGGCACAAAACAAAACTAAGGAACAGCTACGTATACAGAGCAAAGTGGGAAGAAAAAACTGGGATTATTGCTACCCTTGCCTTTTTTCTTGGAGACAGGCTTACAGAAGAAACTTTCTGGCTTCTCTGGAGCTGGAAGAACTGGGTTCTAATTCAGTCTCTTGACATTTACTTGCTATGACACTATTTAACCTGAGCTTCCTGTTTCCTTATCTGAAAACACAAGGGTGATAATAGCACCTACATCACAGGTTTGTGGTATCAAATACAACATTTGTTTTTAAAGTCCTTACTGTCTGTCTTAGAATCAATACTGAACTGAGTGCTGGTTCCAAGGCAAAAGAGCAGTAAGGACCAGGCAACTGGAGTTAAGTGACTTCTCCAGAATCATAAAGCTAGGAAGTATCTGGTGCCAAATTAGTTGGGGTTTTTGTTGTTGTTGTTTTTCACTCTTCTTCTGTCTTAGAATCAATACTGAGTATTGGTTTTAAGAAAAAAGGACTATAAGGACTAGGCATTGGGGGTTCAGGGACTTATCTTGCCTTTTTTCTTAATCACAACTTTTATTTAAGCTCTCAATTGCATTTTCTTTAAAGTGCTATTTTCTATAAAAGAAAGATCTAAAAAGCATCAAAGGAAGTAGAAAAAAGAGTAAAAAATTAAATTGTAATACCTTCAATATCTCAGGGGATTTTGTCATTTTCAAACTTGATACAAGATGAACCACAAAGCTGCAATAGGCAAAATATTTTCTTCTAACAACATTATTTCATATAAGATATGTGCCTAACTTAAAGAATTTGCCTTGTTAGGCATTTTCATACTCAGTTTACCAACATCTCTTAAAGTTTCCAAAGCAGTTTCATTCCTCGGTAATACCTGAGCAACAAAACCCTCAAAGTCATGCATAAACAAAATAACTAAAAGTCTAAAGATGGAGACAGCTAGGAAGTGTCTGAAACCAGATATGAACCCAGGTGCTGACAGGTGATTCTATCTGGCTATACATGTATTATCATAATACTAGCTATTATTGTTGTTATTATTTGTTCTTCATAACAATCAGATGAACTAGATGCTATTATCATTCCTATTTTTTTACAACCTCAAAGGTTAAAGTTACTTGACCAGTCACACAGCTAGTAAGTCTCTCAGAAGGGAATTAAACTCAGATCTTACTGATTCCAAGTCCATCCTGCTATCCCCTATCTCATAAGGAGGATCTCCCACAGGCTTATCCCTGTTTTGCACAGAGGAGATACTTATTCCACCCTCTGACACTTACTAGCTGTGTGGCCCTGAGCAAGTCACTTAACCCCTGCCTCAGGTTTCTCCTCTGTAAAATGAGAATAATAATAGCACTTACCTCCCATGGTGCTTATAAGGATCAAATGAGATACTTTGAAAACCTTAAAATGCTCATAAACACCAACTATTATTGCTACTGTTATTATGGAAAGAAGTTAAGGATTCCAGGATGGGAGGGAAAAATACATTTTAGACATGCTCAACAACCACTGTTGTTGTTGTTGTTGTTCATGATCCCATTTGGGGTTTTCTTGGCAAAGATACTAGAGTGGTTCTCCATTTCTTTCCCCAACTCATTTTACAGATGAAGAAAATGCCCCACATGCACACACACACACTGCTTGTCAGGATGTCTCCCTTCCCCTTCCACAGTTCTCAACAGGAAATTTGGGAACAGAGGCAGAGGGGCTGCAGTGGGATCAGATGAGAAAGTTTGCTTCTGGGCTTAAGATGGAGGGTTGACTTTTGTCAGAGGCCAATGAATTTGTAAAGCTGAAGATGCAGGTTTGAAAGATACATCTGGGCATTACAGTATTGCTCCCAATTGTGTGTGCTGTTTACAATTTATGCAAAATGCAAAAAAAAAAAGTTCAAGGGGATGGAGTGTTGGGTTTGAAGTTAAATTACTGCAGGTACAGCCCGGAAGAAATGTTGTTGCACTGATGCAACCCAGAGTGAGTTTCCTGTATAGAGTGTTGTTTAGTCTGAGCAGGCTTCTGCAGGTCAGACCCAAGCCCGGAGAGCAGCTGAGCTGAACTCCACAGATATTTCTGTTTTCAAACCTAGTTGCAGCTGGCCCGGTGGGAGTCCAAGTCACTCTCAAGAACCCAACGACCATCAAGGAGAGTTCATCTTTCTGTAACACATTGTGGTTTTAAAAGTGCTTTTTCATTAAGCAATTTGGAATTGTGTAAGCAAAAGGGCTAAAAGATCCATACCATTTGACCCAGAGATTCTACTCCAAGGGCATATAGCCCAAGAAGACCATTAATGAAAAGAAAAAGAAAAAAATATTTATAACAGCATTTTTTGTGGTGGTGAAAACTGCAAACTTTGATGTCCATTGATTGGGGGAATGAGTTTACAACTTCTGGCCCATGTATGTAATAGAATATGGCTATCCTGTAAGAAATGATGCATATGAATTGGCTAAAAATAAAAGCAAAGCAAAGTAATGAATGCTGGAGGGGATGTGGCAAAGTTGGGACATTAATGCATTGCTGGTGGAGTTGTGAATTGATCCAACCATTCTGGAAGGCAATTTGGAACTATGCCCAAAGGGCGATAAAAGACTGTCTGCCCTTTGATCCAGCCATAGCATTGCTGGGTTTGTACCCCAAAAAGATAATAAGGAAAAAGACATGTACAAGAATATTCATAGCTATTTTTAGATTTTTAATTTTTTTAGCAAATAAAATTATTCATGGTCGCTTTCTGTGGCAGCAAAAAATTGGAAAATGAGGGGGCAGCTGGGTAGCTCAGTGGATTGAGAGCTAGCCCTAGAGATGGGAGGTCCTAGGTTCAAATCTGGCCTCAGCCACTTCCTGGCTGTGTGACCCTGGGCAAGTCACTTGACCCCCATTGCCTAGCCCTTACCACTCTTCTGCCTTGGAGCCAATATACAGTATTGATTCCAAGATGGAAGGTAAGGGTTAAAAAAAAAATTGGAAAATGAGGGGATGCCCTTCAATTGGGGAATGGCTGAACCAATTGTGGTATATGTTGGTGATGGAATACTATTGTGCTCAAAGGAATAATGAACTGGAGGAATTCCATGTGAACTGGAACGACCTCCAGGGATTGATGCAGAGTGAAAGAAGCAGAACCAAGAGAACATTGTATACAGAGACTGATACACTGTGGTAAAATCAAATGTAATGGACTTCTCTACTAGTAGCAACGCAATGATCCAGGACAATTCTGAGGAACTTATGAGAAAGAAGTTATTCACATCCAGAAAAAGAACTGTGGAAGTAGAAAAACAGAAGAAAAACAACTGCTTGATCACATGGGTTGATGGGGATATGATTGGGGATGCAGACTCTAAATGATCACTCTAAAGCAAATATTAATGATATGGAAGTAGGTTTTGATCAATGACACATGTAAAATCCAGTGGAATTGCTCATTGGCTATGGGGGGTCAGAGGGGCAGAGGGAAGGGAAAGAACATGAATCAATCTCTCTCTCTCTCTCTCTCTCTCTCTCTCTCTCTCTCTCTCTCTCCCCCCCCCCCCATGTCTCTCTCTCTCTCTCTCTGTCTCTCTTTCTCTCTCCCCTTTTCTCTCTGCCTCTGTCTCTCTCTCTGGAGTCTTATCATGCCTAAGAAGCTTTGACTACTAATATGATAAGCTCTTGGGCCTTAGAAGATCCAAAAGCTCTAGCAATAGTCCAAACCTTAGTCTTCTGGCACAATCAAGTCTTGAGGATAATGTAAATGACTTTTAAGGAAGCTTAGGAAAGGTGAGTTTCTTGTGGCAGGGATGGAAAGAGACAGACAGAGAGAGCATTCCAGATATGAGAGACAGACAGTACAAAGACAAAAGACAGTTTTGTGGGTGAGGGACTAGAGAGAGGGTTAGTTTAGACGGATGATAAAATACATGGAAGGGAATAAAGTCTAAGAAGACTGGAAAGGTAGGCAGAGAGGAGGTGATAAACAATTCAACTATACATATAGTCTCATTAGGGAGACAAGACAAAGACACATGAAATAACAGCACAAGTCAACATACAATTAAATATTCAAATACGTTGTATAAACTGTAGGTACTGTAGGAATTTGGAATAAGAATAGATTGACACAGGCTGTGAAAAAAAGCAAGGAAGAGGCCAGAATTGAACAATTTATTTAATGTCTATCATATAGAAAGCAATATTTTAACAATTAGGATTTAAATAGGAAAAAAAGAGTACATAGACACATTCTAAGTACCCATTTTCTCTAACAGATATCCTCTGTTGTTTTCCAGGAATGAGAAATTCAATGCTGAAAGAATACTTCAAGAATTAGAAACAATCAAACTCAATAGCCTAGTATTAAATAAACCCAAGAACATAAATTATTTGGGAAAACACACTCTACTTGAAAAAAAGTGATAGAAAAACTGGAATGTAGTTTATCAGAAATTATGATTTAATGCCTTATATTACAATAAGTTGAAAACATGTGATCTGAATATTAAAGATGATACCACAAAAAAAAAGAAGATAAAATTAGATACCTTATACAGTTATGAGCTCTTAATTTGACATGGTAGAGATGATCACAGAAGATAAAATAATTTATTTTGTTTAAATGGAATTGAAATGCTTTTGCACAGATAAAATCAGTGCAGCTGGGTCAAGTTATGCTATTAATAAGAGATAATTATGTATTAAACATTTTTATAAAGGTCAGATATCTATAATATTTAGAGAATTAAAAGAAATATATGACACTATTATTTTCCTCAATAAGTAGCCAAAGAACATAAAGAAATAGTTCTCAAACTGTTAACAATCAGATGAAAGACTGCTCCAATAAACTAATAAGGGAAATGCAAATCAAAACCCTAAGTTTTTACCTCATAGGCAAAAAATTAGCAAAGAGGACAAAAACTGGAAATAATTTATATTAATGGTAAGGGTTTTGATAAATAAATAAAGAGAATAGGATAGCTGATAAAAACATTTAGATATCACACTCCACTGATTGCCTAAATCAAAACTGGAAGTGATCAATGCATATTTGACAAAGAAAAAGGGGATCAGGCCAAAAATTGGATCTGTCATTTTTCTGGCATAGGGAACCCCCAAATGCTGAAACTCCTTCTCAGGTAGGTTGACACCTTCTTTAAAAAATTGATCCTCTTAGAGTTGTACTTAGAGCACTAAAACATTAAGTGACATATTCAGAATCATACAGTCAATCTGTTTCAGAAGCAGGACTCAAAAAATCCAAGCCCAGCTTTCTATCCAAAATTCCATAATGCCTCAGAGAAAAATGCTACTGGGAATATACATCAGGCAGAGGGTCAGAGCTAGGATTCATGAATGGTTTCCAAAATGATTTGGATATTGCTTGTATTTTTTTTAGGTTGTGTTGACAAATCTAGGCATGTAAAGTACCACTTTCAAAGGACCAGGAGGTCCCGATGTGGAAATGAAACAACAGTTTAAATTAATAAAATCAAACAACTCCTGGGAAAGGGGGGAAGCAAATATGTTGTTATAAGCCATGATCCCCAAAACCTTGCAAATCTATAAGCAATGACAATTTTTTTAATTTCAGAAAAATTTGAGAAGATTTGTATGAACTGATACAGAATGAAGAATTGGAAAACTGCTTATTACAACCACAATAATATATAGAAAGATCACACTGAAAGACTTCAGGTCTATGATTAAATCAGTGTCTAACTGAGGAAGATGGGAAAGCAGGATCCATGAGAGGCAACTTTTCATAACAGAGAACTGGTATCAAATACAAGAAAGACCCAGTCAGATCCTCATTATCCTGGCTATAGGACCTCTGAGGGTCTCAGGCAATCTCTAAAACCATGTGCTGATATTGTTGTTACTGTTATTGTTCACTCATATCAGATTCTTCATGACCCCATTTGGGATTTTCCTGGCAAAGATACAGACATGGGTTGCATTTCCTTCTTCAACGCATTTTACAGATGAGGAAACTGAGGCACGGGGTTAAGTGACTTGCCCAGGATCAAGTAGATAGTGAGTGTCTGAGATTGGATTTGAACTCGAGAAGATAAATCTTCCAGGCCCTGTGCTCTATACATCGTACTACCTAGCTGCCATATGTTGAAGACAAGATGTCATTTTACCTTGTTAAAGGAAGGTCTTTGCCAGGAGCTCCCTACACCAATTAAATCATAAACCTAGTTAGAATTTAAAAAAATATATTTAATGCCTCCATATTCTGCAATGGCTGGGGAACAAGAATAACCCATTAATAATGAATACATTTTCAGACACTGCTAAATAGTTTGATTTCTTTTGCTTGACAAGGGAGGATTCTGCTATGGGGGCAGTCATTGGAAAATTATAATAATGTTTTTTTTTAATACTCAAGTGTTTAAAAAGTAAATTCTTAAAAAAGTAAAATTCTTAAAAAAAAAAATAACCAGGGGCAAAATAATAGCCACATTCTTTGGCTCAAGCTCCAACTCGGTGTTTCCCCTGGATACAGCAGAATTTGGTTGCTGTGCCTGGGTCTCCACACACACAAAAAAGGGAAAATGATCCACAAACCTCCATGAAAATAAGTACTTGAGCTAAAAAGATACTAATTATAGGATGTTAATTTTAAAAAAAACATTATCTTCCATTGTAGAATTAATACTAAGAATTGGTTCCAAGCGCTAGGCAACTGGGGTTAAGTGATTTGCCTAGAGTCACACACATGGGAAGTATATGAGGCCACATCTGAACCCAGGACCTCCCATTTCTAGGCCTGGATCTTTATCCACTGAGCTACCTTGCTGCTCTCTATATCATAAATTGTACTTAATCCAACATACAATCCTCCAAAAGACAAAGAACTCTCAGTCCAATCCGATGACCAGTCAAGACAACTTTCCCTACCTCCTTCCACTCCCAGGACCTACACAGTCCTCCAGATGCTGTAAGGCCCCAAAAGACCCTCCTCTCCTCAGTACATATAATTCATTATCAATAAAACAAGATTCAAAATTGGTCCTCCACACTGTGACTGTGTGACGGCTCTTGCCTGGCCCATGAACTCTTCTAAATCCAGAAGACTGTCCAAAAATTCTTCCACCTGTTCAATCTGCCATGAACTCTCACCAATGCCAGTCTATTGCTGCTCTCTTGTTTTAAAGTGGCTTCTGGCTTGGCACGGAACTCCTCAATTCTCAGCTCCAATACCGTGGAATACCCTAGTGGGATCTCGCAGAGTGTCTCCTCCATGGAAAGGAACGAGCATCTTTGTGAAACTCCTTCTCTTTCCTGCCCTACTTTGCAGGGATGTATGACTAGCCATGGTTCTATTATATAAGAAGATGGAATCAACTACCCTATGCATCCATTCATTACTACTCCAATTCATCATCAATAAATTTCCTAAGAGAATTCACATCTATTAAAGATGCACAGGAGATTTGGAGAAGATCTTAATTAAGGATCCTTCTGGGCCCAACATCTATGCTCACTGGTAATTAGATTCTGACTATTCCTAAGAGGCACAACCAGGAAGTATGAAGCAAGTCTTCGGCTGCAGGAGAGAGGATGTTCAGGGGCTTTCAGAGTCAGAAGGAAACGGTAACATGGCCAGGCTTCTTTCAAACATTAATTGAAGGGGAAAAATAAGGGGGGGGAATGGGATAAGTAGGTCAAGAGTATTTTTTTAAACAGATTATTTCCTTTTAGCACCCACTCCCACATTGAGTCCTTTTTATTAGCCATTCATGTTATGGTTTACCTTCATTTCTGAGGAAGATTCATAACCTCACAAAGCCGGGGTCCGGCTGTGGCGGATGAATCCAACATGAGTTTGAAAGCTCTCCCGCAACTTGGGCACAAGTGGTCTGCTATAACATTTGAGCGTAGCTGTTCATGCAAAATATAGAAAGATCCTCCCCAGCCTAGTGCTGGAATAGGTATCTATGTGGACTCCCTCCCACACAAATCTGCCTTTGTGCAGTATTGACCTTCTTACCCAGACTTTGGGACCCTGGCAAAGGCCTGAAAAAAGACAAAAAACAGAATCCCTGCTCAGCAACCAACAACTCTGCCACATGTTGAGAAAGTTAGCAGCAAAGGAACTCTTCTACAGTGACGAGCCCTGGAACTGAACTCACACAATTCATGAGTGGAGGCTAAAATCCAAATCTCCAGGACTCCCAGGTCGGCAACTCTGTCCACTAGACCAGACGCTGGCAAAGTGTCTGAGTCCCAGTTCCTATAGGAGAAAGTTCTATGGAACAAGGAACCAACAAAACCACTGACAAGGAAGGACTGTGCACGTGGGAATGAGTTGGGGGGGGGGGGATCTTTTATTGATGCTCAATATTTGCAGTCTAATGTAGCAGCTCCTTCCTAGGCCAGTATGCCAGTCATGGAATAACAAACAGAACCATCATATAGCCAACAGGTTAAATGGAAAAGAAAGGCTTTGAAAAACGCAGTCCGCAGCTGAGAGACAAATAAATTATGGTCCTAGAGGTTGACATGGTAGAATTCATCTCGCAGATGCAAGTATCTACATATTCTGCTCTTCCCTAAGAGAGTACACTCGCATGGACAGAGGTCAGGTTCTCTCTTCTTTTTGTGGTGGATGTGATTCAGCACACACTGAATACTTAGAAAAGTTCAGCAGATATAAGCCAACAGGAAAAAGCAGTCATATGCTCAAAGGAGGACATTTTTAACCACAAGGAAACAGAGTAGATTTTAAAACCAGAAGACCACTGTTATCCAGAAACAAAAGCAGAAATGCTTTTGTAGGAGGCAACTGGGTGGCTCAGTGGACAGACTGCCAGGCCCAGAGATAGGAGGTCTTGAGTTCAAATATGGCCTTAGACACTTCCTAGCTGCGTGATCCTGGATAAGTCACTTAACCCCCACTGTCCAGTCCTTACCCTCTTTTATGTCTTGGAACCAATATACAATATTGATTCCAAAATGGAACCAGTACACAGGATTGATTCCAAGATGAAAAGTAAGGGTTTAAAAAAATGCTTTTGTAACACCAGAGGACTAGTATTAGAAGGGAGAAACCAAGACTGAGAGATACTATACTCTGAAGGACAGGATATGCAAATAGGGATGAGTAATAGCCCTCAAGAATGAAAAGTTGACACAATTGAAACTTTGAAATAAACAAAGGCTTCTAGGGAGCAAAACTGAAAAGGCAATACCTTCCAGGCATGGGAGAAGGCAAAAGCACAGAGAGGGAAGACAGTGTCATGGGTGAGGAACAGCACGAAGTGCAGTTTGGTTGGACCAGAGAGAGAAAGAAATGATGGAACAATGTATAACAAGGTTGGAATGCTAGGTTGAGATCAGATCATGAAGAGCTTTAAAAAGAACTAATATCTGATCCTATAATAGAAATAATATATTTATAAAATATAAAAATCTATTGGTTCTATAATAGAAACAATATATAAAAATAATATAAAGATATACTTGATTTTATAATAGAAAAATATATAGATAATAAAATTAACAGGTAAAGTACCCAGTTATTGATCTCAAAGATGAAACAGGACCAACAACGTAACACACAGGAGGGAGTTTATTAACAAACTGCAGTTTGGGCTCAGCACTAAAAATGGCTGACCCTGAGTCTGGGGTTTGCAGACTTTTTATACACTTTTGTGGTAGAGGGAGTACACAGGAATTCCTGGGGTGGGGGGGAGTGAACAGGAACTCCTGGGGCTGGGGTCCTTATCAGTTCCTGGAGGGGGGGGGGTGACAGGTATTCCTGGGCTGGGGTCATTATGGCTCCTGGCATATGTCAGGAGGGGAAGGGACAGGGACTCCTGGGGTTAGGGGTCAGGGAGGGGAAAGAAGGGGTTTGGGAGCTGGCTCTTCACAGAGAATCCCAAGAGTTTAATAAGTAGTAAGAAGGGCAATATGGTCAGACCTATGCTCTAGGAAAGCCCCTATGATAGCAAAGAGGATGATTGCTAGATGATGAGGAGGATACTAGAGTGAAGATTGCCTTGAAACAAAGAGAGCACTTGGGAGATTACTGCAATAGTGCAGATGAGGGGGGGCGGATCTGAAATGAACTACTATGTGGCTGGCTACTTGAGGTATAGAAGAATAGAGTTTGGGAACACAGGTGATTGGAAGAAAAGAGGTGCTTTCAACCAAAAGAGGGAAGTATAGTAGAGGGGTTGGTTATGGAGGAAAGATGATGAGTTCTGTTTGGACATGGAGAATTTGAGATGGGCACCAAGTTCTAAATAGCCAACATTAAGCAGTAGATATGTGACTAAAGGGCAAGAAAGAGACAACTGCTGGATATCTAGAGATTTGGGAGTCATCTACATAAACATTAAACCCTGAGAGCTAATGAGATCCCTAACTAAGAGAGTAGAGAGAGAGATGCCCTTAATAGAGCCTTGGGGTACATCCATAGTGAGAGGGGGTGATAGGAATAACAAGGCAAAAAAGGAGGCTGAGAAGGAGCAGTCAGATAGGTTGAAAGGATCACAAAAACTCAGAGAGAAGAGAGTATCCTGTGTCAAATGATGCTGAGAGCCTGAGAAGTACGAGGATTAAGAAAAGGCTATCAGATTGAGAAATTAAGAGATGTTTGGTGACTCTTGGAAGAGCAGTTTCAGGTGAATGATGTTAAAAATGAGGTTTAAAAAAAAAACAGAGAAGAAAGAGGAGGAAGATTGAGGAGGAGGAAGAGGAGGAGGAGGAGAAGGGGAGGAAGGGAAGTAGTTGGGGGGGGAGGAAATAGAAGAAGAAGAAGAAGGAGAGGAGCAGTTTACAGTCAGGTCAGAAGAAATAACTCATATCTATGGGCAGCTGAGTGGTGCACTTTTTGGAGCACAAGACCTGGAATCAGGAAAGATTTAACCTCGAGTTCAAATCTGGCCTCTGGCACTTCCCAGCAGAGTGACCCCGGACAAGTCCCTATTTGTCTTTAAAAAAGACAGCCAGATTGCAGAAGGTGGAGCCAAAAAAAACGGTGGCACCAAGGGCAGAAATCCTTCTTAAAGATCTTTGACAAGAAGAGACAGAGAGACATAAGACAACAGCTAACAGACAGTAGGATCAAGTCAGCATTTTTTAAGGATGAAGAAGAAATGGGCTCCCTCCCTTTGAGGTTGAAAGCCAGATTGAAAAAGGGGCTGAAAAATGAGCAGAGGGGGAGCAGATACAACAAACTTTTTTTCTTGGGAGTTCAGCAAGGGAGAAAAGATACATAGCAAAAAAAAAAAAAAGGCCTTTTTCCAGTCAGTTATCAGCCCTTCATTTATGCCAGCTGTCAACAGTGAAGAATCTAGGAATAGAGAGAGAGAGACATAGCCTACTTAGGGCAGAGGAAAACTAAAATCAACATCTCTAAATTGAGACAGTTTTGCCTAATGGACTGGGTTCAAATCAACCCAAGTTGAGTCGCTCAAATTCTCAATGCCACAGGTCACCCTGTAAGACTTTTAAGTTGCAGGCTCATAGGTGGATGTCATGCGATTCAATCAAAGGTCCAAAGCAAAAAAAAGCTAATTAGCATTTGGTATATTTGAAGTCACAAAGACCCTGGGTTTAAAAATCCTTCCTCTGTCACTTACCAGCTATGTAATACTGGGCAAGTTATTCATCATTCATGTGCCTCAGGAGTGTGACCCTGGGCAAGTCACTTGCCACATTTGCATAGCCCATGCTTAGAATTAGTCTTAAGAGTTGTTACTAAGATAGAAAGCAAGAGTTTAAAAAATTAAAATTAGAGAGAGAGAGAAAAGAGAGCGGGGAGAGAGACAGGTAGGCAGAGACAGAGAGAGGGAGAGAGACAGAAAGAAAATAACACACATTCTCTCTCTCTCTCTCTCTCTCCCCCTCCCTTATCTGGGTGATGAATCTCTTGCCCATTCCCCAAAGGGCCCCTACCTGCTCTCTATCCTGCAGGTGCTAATGTCTGCTCCTAAGTAACTTCACTTGGTCCAAGTACTCCCTCAACACCATTTAAATAGCTCTCTGTTCTGGGCAGCCAGTCCAGCTGACAAACACAAAGGCCCCTTCTCAGAGGCTCTTGCTGGAAGAGTTCTCCGAAAAGTTGTACAATGAGAAGAGGCGGCCCAGTCTGGGTTTAGAAGACAGCAGGTAGCTGGGTTTCTCTTTCCCATCAGAAAAGAGAAGTCATTGCCACAGGAAAAGTAGTTAGCCAGACCTGGAAGAGGAAGGTCCTGGGTTCAAATGGGACCTCAGATACTTACTAGCTCGTGACCTTGAGCAACCACTTAACCCCCACTGCCTAGCCCTTACCACTATTCTGCCTTGAAACTGATACTTAGTATTGATTCTAAGATGGAAGGTAAGGGTTAAAAAAAGAGAGAGAAAGAGAGCTAACAGGACAAGAACACATATATTTACTGTCTATCTTTCCAGCCAAAGTCTAGCCATGTAGTGTTTCCATTTACCGTATCTATGTGACCCTGGACAAGTCACATAACTTTTCTGTATCTCAACTTCCTCATCTGTAAACTGAGGATATTAACAATAGCATTTACCTTATAGGGTTGTTATGAGGATCAAATGAGATCATATTTGAAAAGCCCTAAGTACAAGAGCTGGCACTGTAATAGGTGCTGAATAAATGCATATTCCATCCATTCCTTCATATCTACTAAAAGTGAGAAATCAAGGGATCCATGGGCAATGGTCCAACAAAAGGTGAGCAGAGCGTATCTCTGTGACAGGTCCCTTAAAAATGGAATAAACACCTTAAACATAAGACAGAGAAGGGGATATTGTACTACATTGATTTTTCTCCCAGCTTGTCATCTTCAAAGACATACATCATCCCTCCTCTATTGCTGCCAGATCTCCCATCTCAACTCTCAAGCTCCTGCCTCTTTTACCAAATCTATCAATAAGCATTTATTAGTTGTTGTCAGTCATTTTTTCCAGCCATGTCCCACTCTTCCTGAGTGTTGGAGTGTAGCAGTGGTGGAATCAAGAAAGGCATCGTTAGAAAGTGCCTATGCTATGTCTTAATAGAAGAAAGAAACAACCTGAAGCAGAAGTAAAGAGGAAGCACATTCCAGGCATGGGGGATAATGGTCAGTGTGAGGATGAAGGCTCAGAGCCATTGGCAGGACTACAGATTGCAAGCAGGTAAGGAATGGCCAATGAGACTGGAAAGATAGACTGGGGCCAGGCCTTGTAGGGCTTTAAAAGTTAAACCCATGAGTTTGTCTTTTATCCTAGGGGCAATAGGGAGCCACAGGAAGTAAATGAGTAAGGGAGACAAAGTCAAATCAGCCCTTAAGGAAAATTATTTTATTTTGTTTTTATTTATTTTTTAATTTTTTTCATGGTTACATATTTTATGTTTTCTCCCTCCCCTCATCCTTCCCCACTCCTGGAGTTGACAAGCAATTCCACTGGGTTATGCATAAATGTATTATCACTCAAACCCCTTTCCATATTAAAGGAAAATTATTTTAGCAGCAAGCAGTGTGTAGGAAGAACTGCAGTAGGGAAAGATAAGACAAAGAAACTACTAAACCTAAAGCCCAAGGATATTAAAAAAAGAAGAAAAGGTCCTCTATGTACAAAAATATTTATAGGAGCCCTCTTTGTGATGATAAAGGCCTAGAAACCAAGCCCATCAACTGAACAAAATTATGTTACATGAATGTGATGGGCAAAGTGAATAGAACACTGTGCCAGACTAAAATCAGGAAGACACAACTTGAATTCAAATCTGGCCTCAGACACTAGCTATGGGACCATGGACAAGATACTTAACCCTTTTTGCCTCAGTTTCCTCACTTGTAAAATGAGCTGGGGTAGGGAATAGCAAACCACTCTAGTATTCGCCATGAAAATGACAAAACAAAGTCACAAAGAATCAGATAAGATTAAACAAAAATAAGCATATGAGTGTAATGAAGCATGGCTGTGACATAAGAAACCACAAAAGGACTGGTTTTTAAAAAGTTGGGAAGATGTGTATAAATTGATGCAGAATGGCAATTTCTATCACAACATATATTATGAAGAGTTTTGAAGTTAGAGGAGATTCTCTATGTTTTCTTCCCATTCTTGAGCCAGGCCCGGAGACCAGAAATTCAAATTTGCCTAAGACACTTCCTAGGTATGCAGCAAGGTACTTAACCCCAACTGCCTAGCCCTTACCACTCTTCTGCCTCAGAACCAATATTCAGGATTGATTTTAAGATAAAAGGATGGGGGGTAAGGGAAGAGGAAGGGGGAGAGGGAGAGGGAGAGGGAGAGGGAGAGGGAGAGGGAGAGGGAGAGGGAGAGGGAGAGGGAGAGGGAGAGGGAGAGGGAGAGAGAGAGGGAGAGGGAGAGGGAGAGGGAGAGGGAAAGGGAGAGGGAGAGGGAGAGGGAGAGGGAGAGGGAGAGGGAGAGGGAGAGGGAGAGGGAGGAGAGAGAACTGGAGCTAAGACAGAACTTTGGGGGAATTCTGGGGGAATACTCAATAATGGGAAGAAACCACAGAGATTCTCCTCTAAATTCAAAACCTTCATTTTACAGATGATGAAATTGAAGCAAAGAGATTAAAAAAAGACTTATCTTAATAAGTCAACCTACATATAAATTATCCAAATTGATATTTGGACCCCCAAGCCGCTAACTCCAGTGCTCTTTCCATTATACCTCATGGTATTAATTAAAAGCCATGTCTTAATTGTTTTTCTGTCTTCTCCAACACATTACTGTTCAATCATGCCAACTCTTTGTGATCCCATGGACCACAGCATTCATGGGGTTTTCTCAAGAAAGATACTGGAGTTTGCCATTTCCTTCTCCAGTGAATCCTTGGCACATCTCACAGAGCTTTGCATAAAATAATGAATGAACCAATCAGTGGTTATTGAAAGTGAGACTGAAACAAACCCCAGTCCTTTTATAAGCAACCTAAACAAAACCCTCTTTTCTCATGATGAAGAGCTCCTTCCTCCAATGTTTTCTAATGTTTAGGCCAATGGGGAAGACCTCAGCTACCTAAAGAGACCTAAACTGGGCACAAGAAAGAGACAGAGGGAATAGGAATGGTCAGCTAAGGCCTTGATATATTCATTGAGCTTGATATATTCATTCCTCTTCCCATCCAGGAAGATGGGGCATGTCTGCACATGAATTCACTCACTTGTGTGCATGCACGTGCTCACACACACACACACATACACACAGAGGCAAAAATGGAATCAGAGTTGAGATAAGGGAAAGCACAGGTGCTGGTATGGTCATTGCTAAAGTCATCTAAGTCCACAGATTGCTAAAAACCTGGCTCTTTGTCTACCCAGAGTGCCCTAGGTCCTTAAATGATTATCAAGTGTCTTCGGTGCCTCCTCTACTCCCACAATCTAGGATTCCCAAGGACTCCCAACTAATATCAAGGATGCTGCTTCACTCTCTGTCTCCCTCTGTGTGTGTGTGTGTGTGTGTGTGTGTGTGTCTCTCTCTCTCTCTCTCTCTCTCTCTCTCTCTCTCTCTCTCTCTCTCTCCCTCTCCTCCTCTCTTTCTCCCTCTTAACCTTTGTTTATCTCCCCCCCAAAACAGGTTTTGCATAGTCAAAGTTGGTGGTGAGTTTCAGACTTTTCTTTATGGCCTCAGAGAAGCAGTTAACACCAAAGAGCCCATAAAATGATAAGGCTCTCTCTGTTTTTCAGATATCTCTCTGCATCTGAAAGCCATTCTTTATAGACACACAATCAAGTTTCGGGAGGGGTGGGAGGGGTGAAGAGAGAGTAGAACACAGCCAAAAATATGACCTTATTCTTCTAAAATTCAGCCCATGGCCATGCTTATGGGAGCCCTGCAGCTGTGCTTCTGGCACTGGGAAAGCAGATAAAATTAAACACTCATGGTGAGTTCCCTTCCCCCAACTCAAGCAGCTAAGAGTCATCCAATTATTGCACAAAAAGGCTTTCTCTTAAGAAACTTCTTTCCCTTTCCCTTCTTCTGCCTCCATTCTGGTAGGGAAGAAGCAGGATCAGCTAAGGAATGCACACAGCTCAGCAAATATTCATGAGAAAATGCTTCTGACACCCACACTCCATCCTCATTCCAGCCCCCCAACCCTAGCCCCAGCACATCTATACTCTAAGAAATAGGGAAAGATGGAAGAACACAGGCTAAAGGATGACAGGCTCTACAGATCTCTTATGTTAGATGCAATCCATTTTTATTAAGCACCTACTATGTGTGTAGTGAGGGCAGCTAGGTGGCTCAGTGGATAAATAAAGCGCCAGGCCTAGAGTCGGGAAGATGAGTTGCAATCCAGTTTCAAACTCGAATTAGCTGTGTGACCCTGGACACTGCCTCCATTTCCTCATCTGTAAAATGATCTGGAGAAGGACATGGCAAAGCACTCCAGTATCTTTGCCAAGAAAACTCCCAAAAGAGTCATGAAGAGTCTGACATGACTGAAAATAACAAATGTGTGTGGCATGTGTATAAACAGTGAAACTTTCATGGAACCGGTGTCCAGAGAATCTTTGTCCTTCCTAGCTTGCTTTCTGGAAAGAGCCTTTTAAATTGTGGGTCCATTCTTCCCCAAGGATTTTAATGCTTGATTAAAAGGAGACTCTGAGAAGGGAAGGAAGGCAAGACCTTAGTTAGATGTTTAATATCACCCAAACAGTGGCTCCTTCTTCCACACCCTCTGAAATTCTTCCTCTCCTAAAGGTCTTTCTTATCTCCATCAGTAACTCCCTATCCCTTTTCTAAGGTTCTTTTTCCATTTTGGCCTTTTTAGGGGGCACTTTTCTATCTTCTTCATTCTCTTCTATAATCCAAAAATATTCATTAAGTGACTCCACTGTGCTCATTATTGTGCTGGGTACCAGAGGGGGGAAAAGGTAAGTAAAACAAGGCTGTCCACCTCACCGAGCTCTGTAATCTAGTGTGTTTGGGGGTGGGGAGGAGGGGGGTAGAAGAAGAGGTGAATGTTATATACCCAAAAAGCTATAACACAATACTCTGCTAAGTACACAGATCTACAAGGCTCTATGGGACACTGACAATTAAACAGGGAGAATATGAATGAAGAGTTTGTAGAAGATAAGGCATTTGAGCTCTATCTCAAAGGAGAGGAAGATTTTAAACATAAGATTATTATATATAATTATATATCATATGTATGATACCTAATATGTCATACATTAAGTATCACCTTATATATAATGTGTGATATACAATATAGTATATTATATTAGACATCACCTCATTTTTAATGTGTGATACACATGAAAATATGTATTACACATTGCCTTATATAATTTATATTACATATATAATATATGTTATCAATTATTATATATAATTATATAACATCTTACCTCCATTATCTCATTAGAACACTTTATCTCAATAATTTTGGCTCTATCCTTACCTCTATTTAACAGACAAAGGATCTAAGACTTAGCCCCGGGTCACAGAGCTGGTCATGTCAGGGCCAGGACCTGAACTCAGATCTATGTCCAAGTCTAGCATCTGTATTCTGCAGCCCACACAGGCAGGAGGGCACACACATTAAGGAAAAAGCTGCACATCACTTACGAGAGAAACAGAAAGTAGCCCAGTCTGTGGCTGTGAATTGTGCATGATGACACTGGAATGCTGGAGTGGTGTCAGATTATGGCACTAGAATGCTCGCCTGAGTTTGAAGTTTCTTTAGTAGGCAACAGCAAATGTAAATAAGATGAGATCTGTGTATGGTGAAAAGTCATCTTGCCAGAGCACATGGCTCTGGCTTTGGAGTGGGAAGAGCCTGAAGGATAAGAGGGCTATTGTAGTACATTAGATGAGAGATAAGTCTGACCAAGATGGCGACACTGGGAACACAAAGAAGAGGATGAGTTCAAGTGATACTGAAGAGATGATGAAGTAGATAGAATGCTAAACCTGGAGTCAAAAAGCCCTGAGTTCAAATTTGGCTTCAGACACTTAGTTGTGAGATGCTAAGCAAATCATTTAACCTATGTCTGTCTCAGTTTCCTCGACTATAAGATGGGAGTAATAATAGCACCTACCTCACAGAATGGTTGTAAAGATCAAATGAAATGTTTAAGAGCTTTGTCTAGAAATCATATTTGTAAAATGCCAGACAAATCAATATTTATAAAGTTGCTCAGTAATAGTGCCTGGCCCATTGGCCAAGAGTGTAATATTATATGAAATGGGCATTCCCTTCCCTAGAATTGATAGGATTTAGTAACTAATTGGATGTGGGAATTGAGAGCGAGGAGGAATCAGAAAAGGCACTGATTAAGTAGGTGAATTGGGGAGTTATTGAAAGAATGAGGAAGTCAGTTTTGAAGGAAAATTAATCATTTTGATATATCAGTGATTAGACTCCAACCTCATCAAAAGTCATCTGCAATAGATGCCTCCACTTTCTCTCCTCTCACTTTCTTCTTAACCTCTTACAATCTGACTCCTGACCTTATCATTCTACCAAAAATGCTTTTTCTTTTTTTAAGTGGATGTTTATTATTTTTATTTTTATTGTCATGCAAAACACACTTCCACATTGGTCACTGTTCTAAGAGCAAACTCAGACATAACCAGAACCCCAAAATAAAACCAAAAAAACAGTGATGTGAAAGACAACCCCAACCATTCTTCCTCTGGAGGTGGATAGCATTCTCCATCATAAGTCAAGCAGCCAAGTTTTCACAGATAATCATCATACAATATTGCTATTATTGTGTACCATGTTCTCCCAGGTCTGCTTCTTTCACTCTGCATCAGTTCCTGCAGAACTTTCCGGCTTTTTCTAAAATCATTTTGTTTATCATTTCTTATGGCACAATAGTATTCCGTAACCAACATGTATCACCATTTATTCAGCCATTTCCCAATTGATGGACATCCCTTCAATTTCCAATTCTTCACCACTACAAAAAGAACTGCTATAAATATTTTTGTACAAGTAGGTCTTTTCTCTTTGGGAAACAGACTCAGTAGTGGTATTACTGGATCAAAAGGTATGAACAGCAAAACTGTTTTCTCAAAAATTACTAATGATCTCTTAGATGCCAGATTCAATGGGAGTTTTTTTTCTCAATTCTCATGCTCCTTGACCTTTCCTCAACACTTTGACACTCACCATCTCCTCTTGATATTCTCTTCTCTATAGGTTTTTGAGACACCACTCTCTCCTGGTTTTCCTCTTACCTATGTGACCACTGCTTCTCAGTCTCTTTTGCTCGATCCTCCTCCAGATCATGCCCTCTAAACCATAGGTGTCCCTCAGAGCTACATCCCAGGCCTTCTTCTCTTCTCCCTCTGTACCACTTGATTTGGTGATCTAATCAGTTTCCATAGATTTAATTATTATCTCTCTGCTGACCCCAATCTTGCATCTCCAACTTCCTTCTAGATATCTCAAACTCATTATTTTTCCTTCTAAAACTTTTTTCTTATTTTCCTTATTATTGTAAAAGGTAACACCATCCTACCAGTCCCTCAGGCTCACCACCTAGGAGTCACCTTAGATTCCTCACTATCTTTCACACCCCATATCTGCACTGCTGCCAAGACTTGCTGATTTTACCTTTGCCAATCTCCCAAAATACACTCCCTTCTCTCCTCCGACATGGCTACTCCTTTAGTACAAGCCTTCAATCACCTCATGCCTGGATTGCTATGAGAGCCTGCTGGTGGGTATATCTGCCTCAAGTCTCTCCCCACTCCAGTCCATCCCTCATTCCACCAATATAGTCAATATCCTAACATAGTGATCTGACACCTCCCCCCCCCCCCCCCCATAGACTACAGTGGCTCCCAATTGCCTGCAGGAGCAAATACAAAGTGCTCTGTTCGCATTCAAAGTCCTTCCTCCTACCTTTCCAGTCTTCTTGCACCTTACTCCCCTGCTGGGTCCTCCAGGAACAATACACTCCATCTCTCCACTCTGGCATGTCCCCTATGCTTGGAAAGATCTCCTTCCTCTATCTACTCTGATGCCTGTCACCTTTCTGGCTTCCTTTAAGCCCCAACTAATAATCCCACCCTCTACAGGAAGCCTTCTCATAATTTCCATGCCTTCCCTCTATTAATTATTTCTTATTTATTCTGCTTACTTTGTATAGATTTACTTGCATGTTGTCTCCCCTGTTAGACTGTAAGTTCCTTGAGCTTACTGTCTTTTGTCTCAAAAACTTAGCATAGTATCTGGCATATAGTAAGAGCTTAATAATTTTTTTAAAATCCTTACTTTTCACCTTAGAATACTTAGATATTAAGTATTGGTTGCTAGGCAGAAATGTAGTAAGGGCTAGTGTAAGGAAGAGATTACTAGGCTAGTCCAAGGTTATTGTTAATCAGCATCTATATTTTGTCATCTTCTTCAAAGAAATTTAGCTAACATCACTTTCAAGCATAGTAAGCTGATACACTATGTAGATGACTTACTGCTAGCATCACCTGACCCAAAGACATGCCTGGAAGATTCAAAGAGGTTATTAATAGAGCTTTATAAGAGAGAACATAAAGTCTCTAAAAAGAAAATTCAGTGGGTACTCCCAAAAGTCAACTATCTGAGATTTATCCTGGAAGGGGGCACCAGGAAAATTTCAAGTAAAAGGATGACAGATATACAGAAGCTAGGCATCCCTAGTACCAAGAAACAACTTAGAGCATTTCTAGGAGTTGATGGTTTCTCAAGACAGTATATTGTAGAGTATTCCCATATTTCCAAGTGTTTGACTGACTTGACAAAGAAAGAAGTTAAAGAACCTTTGAAATTAACTAAAGAACATCTAAATGCTTTGTCAAAGTTGAAAGAAGCCATTTTGACAGCTCCGACTTTAGGGATACCTGATTACAAAAAGGAGTTCCACTTGTATGTCCATGAAGCTAAGGGCATTGCTTCTGGAATGTTAGCACAATATTTTGGACTGAATTTAAGGGCTGTTGCATTTTACAGTTCTATCCTAGATCTGGTTGCACAAGGAATGGTGCATTGCCTGAGAAGCATTGTTGAAACTGCTCTCATGGTGAAGAAAGCATATGATATTGTACTGGGATGCAAGTTACAAGTGTATTCTACACATCAAATTGAAAAACTACTACGATCACAGAATATGCATTCTTTCACAAATGCAAGAATATCTCAGTATGAAATCATTTTGCTAGGAAATGACAACATCATTCACAGGTATACCCTGTTAAACCCAGCAACTCTGATTCCAGATTTGCCATCAGGTGGAGAACCACTTCATGACTGCAACCAAGTTGTGGAAATTATGTATAAACCTAGAGAAGATCTTAAAGACACATCTCTTAGTGATCCTGAGATGGAGTTATACACTGTTGGATCCTCATACATTCATAGAGGACACAGGGTCACGGGGGCTGCAGTAGTTAATAACGACAAAATGCTTTGGTATGCATCATTATCAAGTCATGTTAGTGCCCAGGGTGCTGAGTTAAAAGCTTTACTCAAATCCCTGGAATTGGCAAAAGGCAAAAGAGAACATTTAAACAGATTCCTCTTATCTTTTTACAACCATACATTCCACCAGTTTTATTTGGAAGAACAGAGGTTACATAATATCAGCTAGAAAACCAATTGCAAATGGCAAACTTATTGACCATCTTATAAAAGCTGTAGAACTTCCAAAAGAGGTGGCCATGATCCAATGCAAGGCACATACTCATGGAAAAGATAGAATATCCCTTGGGAATGAAAGAGCAGACATAACAGAGAAATATGCCACAAGATTTGGTCCCTACCATGTGTTGAATTTCTCTCTGGTGGATAGGCATGAGCTTATCAAAGCTTATTGTGAAGATGAAATTCAATCATGGAAAGAGCAACTCGGTGCTAAACTAATCAAAGGCATTTGGGTAGCTCACGATGGGAAACCAATTCTCCCCAGAAAATTTTACCAACATCTATGTACTGTGTTCCATGCAAAAGGACATTATGGGGTGCAAGCCATTTTGGATACAGTACAATGTTTCTGGACAGCACCAGGGATAGTAACAAATGCCATTAGAACTTGTCAGGCATGTGTCTTATATATAAAATTTAATCAAGGACGTTTCAAGAGCATAGCATTGGGAGGCAGACCTCTAAACTATATGCCTTTCCAATGTCTACAAATAGACTACATTAACATGCCTAAAGACAAGGAACATAAGTATGCATTGGTTATTGTGGATAGACTGATGAGATGGGTTGAAGCATATTCAACTAAGAAAAACGATATAGCCACAATAGTGAGTGAGATCTCTACTAAAAGAAATAATTCCTAGGTATGACATTCCCAATACCATAGACTCAGATAGGGGGTCACATTTCACTTCTCAAATTTTGCAAGAAATATACAAGAATTTGGGTATTGAATGCAGTTTTTACGATGTCTTTAGGCCACAGAGTTCAGACCAAGTTGAAACAATGAACAAAGAATTAAAGACACTAATAGGAAAACTCTGTTCAGAAACACACTTGAAATATACAGACATTATTCCTCTTGCACTGTTTCATCTAAGAACAAGTGACTTGCATGTATCCCCATTCGAGATCTTATATGGTCAACCATTATGGCATAGGAGGACTGCAAAACCACCATATCTATCTATCTATCTATCTATCTATGTTAAAAGGGGAATGTGTACTTCATAAATACCTAGTTGAAATACAAAATGGGCTGGAAAAAATTAAGAAAGCCAGCATTACTAATACAGAGAGTACCACTGTATTTCTCATTGCATAAAATAAAACCAGGAGACAAAGTATATGTCAAGAATTTTACTAGAGAATCACCCATAGAACCAAGATGGATAGGTCCTGCGGAGGTTGTTATGGTAACTCCTACCTCGATAAAGGTAGATTGCAAAGATCCATGGTGTCATGCTTCACATGTAAAACTACATTATACCTATGACATTACCGGCGATGAAGAAGAAAATGCATAAGGAAAATTTGCAATATTGTCAACAGTCCTAACAATATTTAACAGCAATCCCTATAAATGGAAAGCTATAAATGAGAAGACAAGAAGAACAAATATGAAAGCATTGCATATAATAACATAAGGAAAAGACACAAGAGTACAAATTACAACAGAAATAAGCACTGCAAAAGCAATGATGAAATGGCCTCATACATATATTAAGATTACAGCTCTGATGAAAAATTGTCTCTGCCTACAACAATGAAAAGGAAACAAAGTTACTTAAATAAGAAGACACAACTCTGTAAAATACATTATATCATGTATCATTTTATCTATACCAACAAGAACACAGAAACCCATAGGCTAAAAAAAATTCTATCTCCAAGAAATATTCAAAAGTCAAGAGAATCTCTTAATATGAACATCTTGAAGAAGCAATCTACACAAAATGAAACCCCTTGTGAAATCAAACATCAAATAATATAAGACACTATCATATTTCAAAATCATAACATATATCCTGAAATATTTATACAGTACAACATACTACATACACCCACACATGAAGATTATTATATGGAAAAGCATACTTTCACACATGAAGAATCAATTCATGAACACTGACAGGCACTCATGAAGAATTCAAACTTACTCACATGCACAAGCAAACAAAAAGCAATCTTACATATACATATATAAAGAGCTTACACACATCCATGTTCCAGTATGTTAAAGAACACAGGACTTCAATCAAGGTGAGACAACAGACAACACGTGTATGCGGCACAGACGAAAAACCCAAGACATGTATGTTTCTACAATCAACATCAAAGACATGGAAAGACTTTGAAATCTTGAACTGATGTAAGAATGTGTCATACATGTTAACTTCACATATAGTGTGAATCTTAAAACTGCTCAGACTCTACTTCAGAAGATTTGATTAAGCTATTCCCCATTTTTAACAATGGAGGTACTTGGTCAGGAATGTATTGAGAACTTTTAAAATTATTCCACCCTACTCAGACAGTGCCTTAGAGGAAGATAAAGTTGAAAACTCCTGATTGAACAATGAAAAGTCCCTAACTCATACTTATAGTAAAGCTAGAATCTTAAGCTAGGTCTATTTTTAGATCTAATACAAAAAGGTGCTAAATACCTATAAAGGTTAAACTAATCACTAAAAGGTCAAGCAACTTACTGTGAAGTTTTAGTCTAACCAGAGAAGGTGAGAACAAAAGAAGATAAGAACTAAGAATGGGAAGTCCTGGGGAAAAGCGTCTACTGTGATTGGTAGATGTAAAAATTTAGGGGAGGTGACATAAGAGAAAATTTTTTTAAAAGGAGGATTGAACTCAGTTGGGAAGTTTAGGAGTTCAATGGAGGACTGGAGCTTGCTTGAGACGATCTTGTGGTGAGGATAAAGACTGACTCATTCTCCCTTAGGCTCAGGCTTAGGCCATTTGGCCTAGGTCCTTTCTATTATTTTCTCTTTCTCTCTCTTTCTCTCCTTCCCTTAATTCCTTCATTTGTATTAATTAAAATCTCCATAAAACCCAGCTGACTTGGGTATTTTCATATTTGGGAATTTTCCCATGGCAACCACTTAATTTTAGATTTTAAATCAAGACACTAAAAATTATCTTTACAGTTTGGTCGAAACCTTTACAGTTTTGGCAATTCACAGTCTGGGCAAACAACATTTTCACGGTTACAATAGGTACAAACATATAGATACAACTACACATAAGCACAACATGGAAAGGAATCTCATGGACTGGGTGAGTATACAAAATATTTCATAGTTACATATACACAAAATTCATACTGATATACTTGTGAGTTTCTGTGGAAAATTCAGACAAAGGGAATTTTCTTATCTGCATGATTTTGCACAGAAATCACATACAAAATTGTATTATAATTGTACATATGTAAACTCTGTATAGACAAAAATATGTACATTTGTAAATACTAATAGAATTAACATGCTAACAATATTAGGTTAAGTTACTGACATTCTAATTACTAACACAACAGGGCAAGATTTAGGAAAATTTTTCAGAATCCTAGATGGCGAGGATAGTTGAATAGCATAATTAATATTGTGGAAAGGAAACAAGACTGACAGTTTGTGGAGGAAGGGCCCAACTTGGAGTGGGAGTTGGGTCTTGTGACTAGCACTTCCTTCCGGCCCTGGGGGGACTTGCTGCCTGGTGTTGGAGGAGAGAGGAGCTTGTTCAGCTCAGTCTGGTGTGGTGTGCCTCTATCTTGGTTCAGCCTGAAGATTCAAGTCCAGCCGCTTCTGAAGGTTAGACCTGTTCTTGTTTGCTTTCTATCTACTGCTAAGATTCTGAAGTATACAAAACTGGACTGATATAGAGGAGACGGAAGTGGGAAAACCCTCCACCAGCCTCTAGGGCCTGGCCCTATACTCTGAAGCTAAGGAAAAACTCCAATTCCAACTGGATTATTAAACTTTATATTATTTGAATTTGCAGTCAGATAAGTGGACTATCTTTTCTGGTCATAGAGGGAGCTGAAAATCAGTTCAGTCATCAAGGCAATAAAAGACCTTATTGGACCCCTGCTGTTTCCTCTCAGCAGGGGGCATCTCCCTCCCTTGCCTCACCAAGCAGTGTTCCCTCTCTCCCCTTAACTCCTCCTTACCCTCATACAAACCTCCCAGGATCCCCCATTTTTCCAATAATCCTATTTCCTTTCCCAATAAATATTACAATATAAGTTAAGTTTCATAATTTTTATAGAAACTTTTACTTAGAATAAACTATAGTCATTAGGATATAAGAAAGTTACATTATCAAAAATGTTGTTTGAATTGTTGCACTGTTTACTATTATGTTCAAAACTATATTTCTGTATTGCATTTCTGACTCACACCTCTTTCCTTAACCCCAAACCTTAGGATAAAATTAGATAGTCAGAATAGTAAAAAAGGTTAGGATTTTTTTATTTTGGGGGGTAATGGAATATTTTTAAATGGTTTAGTTTCAGAGTTTAGGTAGTTGGGAATTCTTCATAGTGAAATAATAAGGTGAGTATTGTTTATGGCAAAATTCTGGGTTGTAATTTTATGGAACAGAAAAAGTGGGGAATTATAAAGAAGAGATTACAACATCAGTGAGATTGGTAAGCAAATGCAAGGTGAAGGATCTGTCAATCAAGGTAAGAAGAAAAGAAGATTCTAAAGAAAAATCTGGTCAGGGAGACAGTTAAGAAAGCCAGCATCTGAAACTGGTCACTTCTCTCTTGAACTGTGGAGAAGGAGCTAGCAGGCAACTGCTCTAAATTCCTGGCTAGTGACTTAACATTGAAAAGATTGGAGCATAGCTCTGAAGATCCTTTCAATCTATCAACAATATCCCCTCAGAGACAAATCAACTTTACTTCTTTGTATTGAATTTCATAATATATTAGGGAGACCATAAATTCCCTCGTTCCTCTCCCAACTCCCTAACTTCCTTCTTTAAAATAAATCCCTTTTAGAAAGTACTATAGTGTGAAATTAGTCTATTGAAAGCTGCTGTTAGCTTACCATCTGAGAAGAGCTGTTAGGACCAACTGAGAGAGAGACAGAAGTGGGGTGGGGGGAAGGAGTGAGAATCTCAGCTTCTCCTCTAACCAATTTCCTAGTGTCACTGCTCCAGCACTTCTCTTACCTTAAATATCCTAGTGAGGAGCATCTATTACACTAGGCAACTGGGGTAAAGCTACTTCCCAGAGTCACACAGCTAGGAAGTGTCTGAGGCTAAATTTGAATCTAGGATTTCTCGACTCCATGCCTGGCTCTCTACCCATTGAGCCACCTAGTTGCCCATGCTAAATAAATGTTTACTGATTGACCGATTAATCATGAGGAATGAAAAAAGGCTACAAAGTCCCCAGGAAATAAATTCTGAGACTCTTCTATTTCAGTAACCATTCCCTTGTACTCACTCAGAAATGGGACAGAGATTTAAGATTAATTTAACATAAATATTGCTTCAAGGACACCTGACTAGGTTTGGGTGGCCCTGTCACCTAGGGAAGACAAATAGATCACACAAGTGACTGAATGGTCCAGTAATTTAAGTGGATATATATAAAAAGGGCCCTAAGGGAAGCAAATCTGTATCCTCTACCCATCCTGACCACTGCCCTTTAGTGATATGATTTTTCCATCTCTATTAAGTACAAGAGGCAGTATGTGATCTAATGATATAATCTTGACTTCCGGCCTGGAAGTCAGAAAGACTTGGATTTAAGCCATTCCACTAACACACACAGCCTCTCAGTTACTGGATTCCACCCCCATTAATTCTCTAAAGACTGTATGCTGCAGCAGAATTGCCCGTCTGCTACAGTGGCAGTAATTTCTCTATCGGGAGATCCCCACACTGAGGAAATCATAGCTTCAGACCCCAAGGACAGAATAAGGAATTCTCTTGGTCTATGATTAATCCAGAGGCGTCTATTAAAGGTTTATATGGGAGGTACTAGGTTAGGCACTGGGAGATATACATATAAATACAAAAATGAACTAGGCCCTCCCTTCAGGGAGCTAACACTCTATATGGCAAGAAATTTGCCTACACAAAACTACACATAAATATATGTATACATATATATTTATATATATACAAAATAAGTACAAGATAATTTGGAGGAAGGAAACTAGTGGCAAGGTAATTTCTGTGGGACGAAGAACTAGAAATCAAAAGAGGTTCCATCTAAAACAGAGGCATCCAATATACAGCCTGCAGGCTACAATAATACTCCCAAGTATGACCAAACAGGATTAAAATGTAATTGAGAGGGACAAGTAGATGGCACAGAGGAAAGCCAGGCCTAGAGAAAGGAGACTCAGACACTTCCTAGTTATGTGACCCTGGTCAAGTCACTTAATCCCCATTGCCTAGTTCTTACCATTCTTCTGCCTTGTAACTGATAATATCAATTCTAAGAAAGAAGGTAAAGGTTTAAACTATATACATATGTATACATATAAATATGTGGATCGGGTTTCAGGGAGAGAAAGGTTTCTGGGATCAGGATCCAGTCAAAGAATGGACCTTCTCCTAAGCAGGTTTCAGTCAAGAGAGCAGAGCCAACTGACTTTCTCAGGGTTTATTTTTCTTTCAGAGTTCCAAACCTTCTCTCTATGCCCAACACCTGCTGCTGATGGAATCCTTGCAGCTCCACCAGGTTTTCCTTCCAAAAGTCTCTGGATTTTCTCTCTCTCTCACAGTGTTTTATATAGATTAACACAGATAATCTTCACAACTCTTTCAAGATAGATGTCCTAATCTCCATTTTACAGTGGAGTGAATTGAGCGAAACAGAGATTAGGTACCTTGCCCAGGGCCCTCCAACTAATGTTTGGCACCAAATTTCAATTTGGGGCTTCCTAACTCCAGGTCCAACACTTTTTTAGAAAGTTAATATTAATCTGTATACCTCTTTTTGCCATTCCAAAATAACCTTTAGATTTAAGGCCCCCAAAAAAGGTTTGATCTTGGGATTGAAGCTTGAACGACATTTTCCTGAGGCCATGGGTAGCATCCTTCTTCCTTTTGTCTACCAGGCTGGGAAATACTTTGACCTTCTTAAATGCCAAGAGGTTACTTCTGGCATCCGAAAGACTTCTCTCTTGTCCTGACTGAGATCTAAGTCCTCCAATCAGAGAAGCTTAGGAAAGGAACATCAACAAAGATAGAGGGGACTCAGGAGGGCACACTATTGCCAGCCATAGGTAACTTGAGCTTCTCTCTTTCTCTCTATTCCTCTCTCCCTCCCTCCCTCCCTCTCTCTTTCTTCCCCCTACACCCCCCCCCATCTCTCTTTGTCTGTCTATCTCTGTCTCTCTCACTTTTTGCTACCTAATAATCATTATAAAATTAAGATAGTATGTCTCTCCCCCATCTTTCTCTGTCTGTCTCTTTCTCCCCCTCCTCTCTCTGTCTCTGTCTCTCTATTTGTTAACTAATAAATAATAATTATAAAATTAAGATACAGTCTCTCTTCGTCTCTCTCCCCACTGTCTCTGTCTCTTTCTCCACCTCCTCTCTCTATCTCTGACTTTCTTTTTCCAACTAATAAATAATAATTATAAAACTAAAATACTGTCTCTCCCCTGTCTTTCTCTGTCTCTTTCTCCCCCTCCTCTATCGTTTTTCTACTTAATAAATAATTATAAAATTAAGATACAGTCTCTCTCCCCACTGCCTCTCTGTCTCTTTCTTGCCCCTCCTCTCTCTGTCTCTTTCTTTTTGCTACTTAATAAATAATAATCATAAAATTAAGATACAGTCTCCAGAGAATTTTAATTCTAACCTCTCTATCCCCTGTACCATCTAGCCACCTCAGAGGAAAGAGGTATAGAGGGCAGAACATTCATTTTGAATACATGTGGCTGTTGTTGTTTAGTCATTGCTTAGTCATGTCCAACTCTTCATGATTCCATTTGGGGTTTTCTTGGCAAAGATACTGGAATGGTTTGGCACTTCTTTCTCCAACTCATTTGACAGATAAGGAAACTGAGGCAAACTGGGTTAAGTGACTTGACCAGGGTCACCAAGCTAGTAAATGTCTAAAGCCTAATTTGAAGTCAGGAAGGTAAGTCTTCTTGGCTCTCTATCCACTGCACCACCTGGCTGTCCCAGATATAAAGACAATCCTGGCTTCAAATCCCACCTTGGAGTCATAGCCACCTGTGTGACCTTGGGCAAATCACCTTATCTTCCTAGATTTAAGTTTCTTCCTCCCAGAAGTAAGAATATTGGCCTGTAGGACCTCCAAGGTCCCTCCCAACTCTAGATCTAAGACGATTCAAAGGTCACATGGAAAGAACAGCAACAAGGCCAATCTGGCTAGAGGAGAGCATGAGGACAAAAGTAATATCTACATAACAGTGTAAAACCCAGTGGAATTGATCATTGGCTTCGAGAGGGGGTAGGTAGGAGGGGAGGGAAAGAACATGAATCATGGAAACATGGAAAAATATTCTAAATTGCTTAATTAAATAATTTTTAAGAAATAAAGAAAAAACATATTATATATATACATATGTAATGAGTGGGAGTAGTAGTTAGGGCCAAAGTTAGGAGGGGTTTTAAGGGCAATAAGAGAAGAACTTCTGTTTGATACTAGAAACAACAGAGAGCCTCTGGCGGTTCCTGAGGAGGGAAATCAATTAGTCAGCACTGCACTACAGGAAAATCACTTTCCCAGCTGGGGAGTGGACATACAGAGTAGGGAGAGACTTAAGGCAGGCAGAACAATCAGGAGGCTGCCATAAAAGCCCTGGTGAAAGGTAGGAAGGGGCAGAGGGCCTGAAGGAGGGTGAGGTTCTGTGAGTAATGTGAAAAATAGACTCAAATACAGGACTACAATCCCCATGAGCCTTTGCTCCACTTCCCCAGAATGCCTTGTAATCTCACCTGGGCCGAGATCGAGAAGGGATTTAAGCTCATTCAAGGCTTTTGAGGGGGCTCTTGGCTCTTTTTGGACTTCCGTTTTGGAGCAGACACAGCTCTTTCCATAATGTAGGTGAGGTCTAGGCCTCTGGCCTAGACACGTGTTTTTTCTTATCCTGTATTTTCTTTTAATCCTTAACTTTAATAAACCTCTAAAAAATATAATACTCCTTGCAGAGAGAAACTAATTTCAGATGCCTCAGTCTCCCCATCTCCCCTAAATTTTAATCTTTACAGATGGTGACCTAATGGGAAAAAAAAACTCAATCTTCTGATTTCTTTTCTGATCTTAAATTCAGTTTTAATAGCTAATACCTAGAAATTTTTTTTTGAGCCATATCTCTCTGGCCAAGGTTTTCTACCCTCGCAAAGCTGCTACAGGCTCCGGACCTGCTGCCCACCCCACCTGGCTCCGTCCTGCCACTTCCTGCCTCAGCCTGCAGCCCTGATCGTCCTCACCTGGTACCTGGTCCCAGCCTTGCCCACCCCCGCAGCCGCTCCTGCTCCTGGCCTCTCACCGGCCCGCTGCCTGCCTATTTCTGGGCCCCAGACCCAAGAGCGTGACCCCAGCAGGCTCATCACCCAGATCCTTGGAGCAGATCGCTCAGGACTCATTGCGACCAGCTGGTAACAGTATTGGCCACGTGGGCAGAGGGGAGAGACCAGAGGGAAAGGAGACCAGGCAATTTTCCCTTAGGCTAAGCCTCCACGTGGCTGGGGGTATTGGCTGCAGGGGTATCAGAGAGGGGAAAGAGAGAAAAGACTAGAGAGAAGAAACAGACTTTTCAAACAGAAACCTAAAAAGCAATGGGCTGTTTAAAAGGATTTTTGACTCTTCTGGCAATTTCATTGATTTTGCCTGCCTATCTGGGAGCAGACTCAGCCCAAAGATTCAACTTTAATTTTGGGGAGGAAAATGGGTGGCCCAGTGAACTGGAAGCCAGGCCCAGAGACCGGAGGTCTCTAGTTAAAATCTGGCCTCCGATGCTTCCCAGCTATGGGGCCCTGGACGGATCCCTTGAACCCCGTAGCCTAGCCTTTACTACTCTACCTTCGGACAATAGACATTTAAATGGATAATTAAAAACAAACAAACAAACAAACAAAAAAAACCAAGGAACTTTGAAGAGACTAAAGGCTATATTCTAAGGCATTTCAGACTCCAATGGTTTATAAAAAAAAAAATCTCTGTATTCTATTGCATTGTTTTGTTTAAGGTTTAACTTTGTGATTTTAAGTTCATATATTACTGGATTCAATATTATTCTGTGAACTGAAGGTTGATTGAATTTATTTTGAATGTACTGAGTTTTGAAATTCTGTTGTTTTTCCCCTATAACTGTGTTGAACAAATATTATTGTGAATAAGCCCATATATGGAAAAAACAGCTTTTTTCTATTTTGCTGAGGATAGATGGACTTCAGAACTGGTTATAATTGTATTAACAACCTTTGGAATTTTAATGTGCTAAATACCTCAAATGATTTGATTTTAAGGGTTTTTTAAATATGATTGTTGGAATTTTTTTTTAACAATCTGGTTATTTTGCCTGCCCCTACCATGAGGTAAGGCCCATTCTAGTAGCTGAAGTGAAATGTATTTTATAAACCCCAACCTTCCCACATGTGAATGGAAGTTGGGCAGTTAATTTCAGGGCATTTGTATCCCTATAAGCCTCCAAGAAAAAGGAGCACCCCTTTATTTATACTCTTCAGCTCACTATTTTACTTGCACCAGAATGATATCTAGATTTCTTGATTATGTTCTAAACCCAAGATGAGTTTTACTTTGTTTTAAAAAATATGTTTAAATACCAAGGTTGAAGGATTGCTATGTTTGTAAAAATTGTGACAAATGTCCATCAATTCATAGGTTTTAAAAATGTCATACAGCAACTTATGTGAAATATGAAAGTGCATTTGTTTGCTATTGTAATTAATTGGGCTATTGAGAATTTGGGGGATTCTGATATCTACATATTTGTACCTACTGTATTTTTAAAAAATGAAAAATTGTTAACCTTGTTCAATTCATTTGCCTTCTACTCACAGTGATCATGGCCAGATATTAAGAGGAAATGGATCTCATTTTTGGTGAGAAAGCCTTGTATTTTATATTTTCTTAGCTGACACAGTGTCAATGATTATAAGCTATATTTTTGAATTTTTTAAAGCTCTTCTATTATTATATTTTTCTTGCATGTGCAATATACTTTTTCAGTTTTTTTAATTATTTTTTCTCTCCTTTTTATATTTGAAGCACATGTCACCAGTATTAAGATTTTCTCTAACCTTTTGATTTTCAGTGCTACAAGTTTAAGATACATTTGCTAATGCATGCCCTAAAAAGCTTGTGACTATAAAAATGATGCCACTAATTATTTAAATAAATTATAGGACTTTGCTTAATGATTCTGTCTGATTCCAGGACAAGAGCTACACACAAGAGCCATTTCATAGGACCAAAGAAAGGCCAATCTAGGATGGATTGATGCACTTCTAGGCCAATACAAAGGTCTTGAACCTAGTGTGAAGACTCGAGGTTACTATGTTTAACATATGTTAAGACATAGGCTTTCCTTGTATCTACACTCACTCTGAAGATACTCAAAGATGAGTATCCCCAAAACCTTGGCTCCTACTTGGCTTCTATAATCTGGTCCCCTTTTCTGCCTCTCATAGTGTGGTACCTTTCTGTAGTCCTGGCACTGACTGGGTAAATGCATCATTACTTAGATCATTTTGATTGGGCCCTGATTGAAGGACCTGTTATAGATTTATTTTTCTTCTACTTGGAATTTTTACACATAAGACTTTGATAGTCTATATTTTCATCCAGAAATTTTTCTTTTCTTTTGGATTTTCTGATGTCTTTTTAATATCTCTTGCCAATTGATTCATATACCTCATACCTCAGCCATGCATCCCTAACTGATTCTGAATCTTTCAATCACCCACAACACGGGGGAATGTAAAAAAAAAAATCATTATTTAAATTGCAAAGTTTAAATTCCTTTTGAGAAGAATTTTAGGTAAAGAAGATGCTACCTCTCTGAATCCAGAACTGAACTGTTGGAGAAGCCACCATGAAGAAGCCTCCAGACCACAAGTTGCACAAAATTGAACTTTGGATGTGGTTGATTGAACATTTATTTGTATGTATACTTTTATGCCAAAGGGGACTGCCCCCTAACGGCTTTTTGTCAATGTGTTCAGAAATTATTGGTTTTATTCTTTTTTCTTTTATCCTCACACTATTGTAATCTTTTAAGTTGATTTTGTTTTCATGATCCTTTGGAAAAAAATTAATTTTTTTGCAAATGATCACACGAGGGAATGTGAAAAATAGACTCGAATACAGGACTACAATCCCCATGAGCCTTTGCTCCACTTCCCCAGAATGCCTTGTAATCTCACCTGGGCCGAGATCGAGAAGGGATTTAAGCTCATTCAAGGCTTTTGAGGGGGCTCTTGGCTCTTTTTGGACTTCCGTTTTGGAGCAGACACAGCTCTTTCCATAATGTAGGTGAGGTCTAGGCCTCTGGCCTAGACACGTGTTTTTTCTTATCCTGTATTTTCTTTTAATCCTTAACTTTAATAAACCTCTAAAAAATATAATACTCCTTGCAGAGAGAAACTAATTTCTACCTGCCTCAGATGCCTCAGTCTCCCCATCTCCCCTAAATTTTAATCTTTACAGTAAAGAAAAGAAAGCAGATGAAAAAGAGATCATAGAGACCAAAACTGTCAGAGAGAAGAGGCAGCTAGGATGCTCCTGAGCCTTGAGTCAGGAAGACCAGAGTTCAAAGCCAGGTTCAGATACTTAATAGCTGTGTGAACCTAAGCAAGTCACTTAACTTCACTGTTTTCTGCCCCAGTGTTCTTGTCTGTAAAGTGGGGAGAATAATAACACCTATCTGTTGGGAGGATAAAATGAGACAATATTTGTAAAGTATCTTTCAAATCTAAAAGTGCTACATAAATGTCAGCTACTAAATGGCAACTAATTGGATGCATGTAGCATGCAGGAGAAATGAGAAGTATAATGTGCAGAGGGAGAAGGAGAAGTGAAGGATAAAGCCACATTTCCTAGTTGAGTGACAACCAAAAGAGGAACAAACAGAAAAAGTCTAGGGAATTGGGGGAAGATGAAGTGTTTGTTGTATTAGAATTGTCTATGGGACATCAAATTTGAAATATTTCAGAGGAAGCTAAGGGGGCAGCTGGGTGGCTCAGTGGATTGAGAGCCAGGCCTAGAGACAGGAGGTCTTGGATTCAAATTTGCCCTCAGACACTTTCTAGCTATGTGACCCTGAGCAAATCACTTAACCCCCATTTGCTTAGCCTTTACTATTTTTCTGCCTTGGAACACAATATTAATTCTGAGACAGAAGGAAAGGGTTTTAAAAAAATAAAAAGACTATAGTTTGATTTTAAGTCACTTGTAATTAAATTAATAATTAAACCTGGTGGGATCACCAAGAGTTTGGAGAAAGAAGAGCCCAGACAGAGGCTTGACGGTACACCAAAGATGGGTGGGAAGGGTGGGTTTGAATGATGCACCCACAAAGCAGATGGAAAAAAGGGGTATGACAAATAAGAGGAGAACCCCCCCCCCAAAAAAAGTGAAAAAAATACAATGCAGGGAAGTTGGTCTTGGTGAGAAGAGTCACTTCTTCATCAGAGATTAAAGTAAAAAAAAAGAAAGAGAAAATTTCTACTTCTCTCCTTCTGCACCAGTTCCAACAAGTCTCCTCTGTATCCCTCTTAATCAGTCCTATTGGGCAACGTCATAATATTTCTTTACATTCTCTTTCTACAATTTGTTCAGGGGACCTCTGCCAATTGCACCCATTCTGTTTCTAGGTCTTTGCTACCACAAAGACGGCTGCTAGGAACCTTTGGGTATTTATGGGATCTATAATTCTATCACGGTCTCCTCGGCGTCTTTGCCTTGTCAAGGGTCAATGTCCTTCTCAGGTGGTAGAGATCAGTACTAGGAGAATACTCCAGTGTTGGTCTCTAAGGGAGGAAGGCAAGGGAGAGACCAATGGAGATAAACACTGTCCCTCAAGATTAGGAAGTGGGGCGTTCTGTGACTGTCATTCAGTACACTGTTTAAGCTAATTCAAAGTTAAAACAGTAAGCAACCTAAACACCTTATCAATATACTTTCGGCTTTGGGTGAGGGAGTGTAGGGGAGGAAATCTCACTCCCACAGATTTTTATCTGGAATGATTAAAAATTATGTAGGTTTGTGTTTTTGCCAAAAGGCTGGCTGTTTTTCCAATTTAAAACCCCCTGGAGAATAGTAGTGACCGGCTTTCACAAAGGGCCAGGCAGCTTTTTGTTCCGGACATAGTTTGTGTCGACTCCATCTGCCTTGTTTTGAGTTTCTGCTACAAAGCCCTATGGGCACAGTGTCGGGCCTAGGCCTTCTCATGGAAAGTTTTACCCAAGCACAATGAGCTTGAGCAGAAGGCTCCCTCTTAAACAGATGCTCCCAGCTGGGAGGAAGGGAGAGAGTTTTCCACATACCACGTGCTAGTCTAAGAAGGAAATACAACCAGACACAAATTAGAGGGTTTTTTCCAGGCAAACCCAGGACTTATAGGGAGGTATATGCTTTGTCTCTCCCCATACTGTGACAGCAACAATCATAGAAGGGGCCTAAATCACCACCATTCCAGTTTTCCCTTTCTTTCCAATTAAAGCAGACATGCAAATTAACACAGGCCCAAAGCCTAAAATAAATTGGTCAAGCCCTTTAAGTAAGTAGGTAGGAGAGTGGAGGCAAACTGACATCTAGGAGACCCAAATGTTCATTATAAGTTAAAACCCTCAATCAACCAAAAAGCAGTCATTAATAACCTATGTGCTAGGCACTGGGGACCCAAAGGCAAAGATGGCACTGCCCTTGCTTTCAAGGAGTTTACATTATCCTGATGGGATACAACATGTTCACAGATAAATAATATCATAGGCTATAAATAATATAGTAATATAAAAATAAAATAAAATAATAAATATAAATAAAAATATAGACTATAGAGAAAGTAGATACATGATCATATTCATTGAAAAAGTGAAGGATATTATATATTAAACAAATCATCATCTTTTAAGCTTTTCATTGGAAGAAATGATTGAGTCTTTATGATTTTACTTCAAATAGCTATTGTGATTGTGGGATAGGAGAAGAATCAACCATTGAGAGAATAAGAAAAGCAGACCTCTTGAAATAGAAGGTGCCTTAAAAGAGAGAAAAGAGGAGAGCAAGGGGTGGGTTCCCAAGAGGTAGAGCTGAGGAGGGAGTGAAGTTGCTACACATGATGAATAACAAAAAGAATTTGACCAGAGTGTGTGTGAAAGAGAGTTGGAAAAGGATGCTGGAACCAAATGGCAAAGGATTCTTTCTCTATATATGAGACAGAAGAGTGCATTTTATTCTAGAAGTAATAGGCAATCTCTGATATTTCTGAACAGAGGAGTAAGAGGATTATGCAAGCTCTTTAGAAATATCCCTTTGACTTGTACAAAAATATTTGTAGCCACACTATTTGTGGTGGCAAAAATTTGGAAAATGTGGGTATACCCTTCGAGTGGGGAATGGCTGAACAAATTATGGTATATGCTGGTGATGGAATACTATTGTGCTGAAGACTTCTCTACTAGCAGCAATGCAGTGATTCAGAACAAATCGGAGGGACTTATGAGAAAGAACACTATCCACATTCAAAGGAAGAACTGTGGGAATAAAAACACAGAAGAAAAACAACTGATTGATCACATGGTTTGATGGAGATATGATTGGGGATGTAGACTCTAAACGATCACACTAGTGCAAATATCAATAATATGGAAATAGGTCTTGATCAATGACACATGTAAAACCCAGTGGAATTGCACGTCAGCTATGGGAGGAGGGGAGGGAAAGAACATGAATCATTTAACCATGAGAAAATATTCTAAATTAATTAATTAAATAAAATTTTCCAAAAAATTTGTTACATTTAAAAAAAAAAAAAGAAATATCCCTTTGGCAACTGTGCAATGTTGGCATTAGAGTGGAAAGAGAGGCCAAATAGGAAGCTAGGAGGTAATTCTGAGAAGTGATGAGATCTTGAACTAGGTAGAGAAGAGGGGTCAGATCCAAGCAATATGATGGTAGAGAGGACAAGATTTGGTAGGGACCTGGATGAGGGTTAATAAGAGGGAAGAATGAAGGATGACCCTTCAATATGGGTGACCAGAAGGCTAGTGGCACACTTGACAGAAATAGGTAAATTCAGAAGAACAGCTAGTTTTACTGAAAAGATGAATTTCATTTCAGAAATGCTGAATTTGAGATGCCTATGGGACATCCAATTGAAAATATCCAGTAAGGATAACTGGAGTTCAGAAGACACTGAAGATATTGGGAGTCATCTTCTAACACTATCTTTTACCATATCTCCAATATGTTTATTTCATTTTTCTGTCCTTTCCTTCATTCTTCTAACTTATTTTCTCAAAGAAAAACCATCTTCTTCCTTGTATTTCTCCCCCTACCTCCTTGCTGCAGCCAATCACCTTTCCACCTCCCATTTTTCCTTTCTTATTCTAATTCCTTTTTCTCTTCCAGACTAGAAACTTGCATCTCTTCAATATTATCCCTAGGTAACTGCATGCTTCTGCTAGCTGGCCCACTGGAGTAAAGGGGAACAGGTCCTCTTCAGGAGTATGTTGGTAAATGTTCAACAACTTGATACCCAGGGGGAAAAAAAGTATGCTCAAGCATTTTTTTAGTCTGCATTACTAACATTTTCTTCATTATTTTCTTAAATCTAAATAATTCAACAAAACAATAAACCAACCCCTAATTTTAAGTATTTGCTGACTTCTGAGATATAAATGCATACATAGCAAACTGAATAATCAGCTCTAAGAGCTGGTTTGATAACACCATGATAACACTGAGACTCCTGACCGAACTCCAGGTGCATCACCCTACAGCATAATTAAGTATCAGAAAAAAAATATCACCCTCACAAAGCAAGTTTAATAATACGATAAGAAGAGGCAACACCAAAGGTGGGGGACAAGCATCAGTGGAGAACTGCAAGAAGTTTGAATGAGACTCCCAAAATTACAACACAAAATGTTCTCCCTCACCCCAGGGTCAAAGAGAAAACTCCTCCCATGTCTTGGATACTCTAGTTCAGTGTTCTACTTTTTTTTTTCACTGTTGTCTTTTTTTTTTTTAATACTTACCTTCTGCCAAAGAGTTGTGCTACCTAGCTGCCTCTCCTGATGACTTTTGTTTCTAGTGCCCTCCTTTGTTGGTTATTTCCAAGTTATTCTGTATAAACTTTGTTGTCCCTCCAAATGTTTGGGGTTTTTTTTAACCCTTATCTTCTGTTTTAGAATCAATACTGTGTATTGGTTCCAAGGCAAAAGAGCATTGTAAGGGCTAGGAAATGGGGGTTAAGTGACTTGCCCAGGGTCACACAGGTTGGAAGTGTCTGAGGCCACATTTGAACCCATGACTTCCTGACTCCAGGCCTGGCTTTCTATCCATTGAGTCACCTACCTGATTTTTCTCAGATTTTTTTTATTAATATCATTATCTCTTTACAATTACTCCCACCACCAAGAGAACCCTCACTTGTAAAAAAAATACATTTAAGCAAAGAAATTGGCAAATTGGCCATGTTTGAAAACATATACTTCATTCTCCACCAACTGTCCACCACCTCTCTGCATCAGAGACAAGGAGGCATTAATAATATGCTTCACTAGGCAAAATTTTTCTCCTATCCGGAATGGTCCCAGTGTTGAAGAGCTAAGAAAAAGAGGATCATGAACTTGGAACAGAATAAGGGGTTCACACTTAGCTGTAAAAAACTAAAGATCTAGAGTCTCCTGCTATTCTTAAGGAGCTATAAGGTGACTGTGTGATGATGCTGGACCACCTGTGCATCAAGGATACAGGATGAAATCTAGGCCATCCATCTTCTCCCTTTGGCATCAGGATCAGAGCCCCAGCAATAACTGTTGTTGCTGTTGATTGTTTTCAGTCATGTCAGACTCTTCATGACCCCTTTAGGGTATTCTTGGCAAAGATAATGGAATGATTCATCATTGCCTTCTCTAGCTCATTTTATAGATGAAAAAACTGAGGCAAACAGGTTAAGTGGCAAAGAAACTAGAGTGATTTGCCATTTCCTTCTCCAGATCATTTGACAGATAAGGAAACTGAGGCAAACAGGGTGAAGTGACTTGCTCAGGTTCCCACAGCTAGAAAGTATCTGAGGCTGGATTTGCACTTGTCTTCCTGACTCCAGGCCTCCTACCACCTAACTTTGGTCCCTCAAAGTCAGGGACCACTACCTGTATTGTGAGGTACTGATCCCCAAGAGAATTCCCTAAGAGTTGCCTTCCAACTGAGGAAATAAAACCCACTCTGATTTAATAGCTTCAGCCCTATTTCACTCCTCTGTTATCTCCAGTTCTAAATCTGTTGGGGTTTCAGGGAAAGTAGTACCAAAATCTGCTTTCTGGGATCCCAGCTTCCCTTACACCTTCTGAATTGAGAGGTAATGATTCCAACACATATGAAAACTGGGAGATTCTCCTTAGGGGAGGAAACATTCAAATGCTGCCCCCTTTTAAGCACTGGGACTTTGGGGACAAAATTCAGACCAAATTCCCACAGCCTAAGAGCAGAACAGGAGCTGTAGCTCTAAAACATCAGGCAATCCCTGATAGACACTCCACATCCCAAGAGATCAAAAGGGTTCCCTTCCTTCCCATTTTCTGGTCTTAACTCCCCTTGGTCATTAACAGGTTCTCTATTTGAATGAAGGGAAGCCTCATTCTGTTAATTAAATTATTTGAAATGAACCTCAAGAGACCCTACTTTTATCTCTCAGCACAGGTTTCCTGCCTGGATCCTATTTGATCTTTCCATTAAAACTCAAATTAAGAACAATCCTGTTTATAAATGTCCCCTCTCCATGGCCTCAGGAGCCACTATTCGAGTCTGTTTTTTCCCCTCTAGTCTTTACCCCTGAAATATCCAGAGCTGGGATTTACAAGCCCTGTAGAAGGGTCCTCTCTCTGTGGCTCCAGGGGTCTCCTCTCCGAGGTCTACCTGGCTTCTGTTAAAGCTGGGGAACTTTAAATTGGCCATGGCTACATGGCTGAGTTGTGCTCTCCCCTCTTGGTCCCAAAAGGGCTGATCTACAATTCCACCCCTACAGAGGTACCCTTTCCCTTGGCTTCACTCTCCCTACCAAGATCACAGCCAAAAGACAAACCCAATAGCTTAATAGCCATGCACACATCGGCATGTGGAACCGGACCATTAAGACAAGCCTGAACCTGCCTGGACTTCTCAAAGGTCTGAGAAAATGCAGTGAGGACCAAAGCATCTTCACCCTTATTCACTAGAGTAACGTCCCAAGGACATCACATCTCTGGGCACAACGAATAGCCAGGAACAGAATGCTTCACTTCACAAAAGAAGGGAGACACAGAAAGCATCACCTGCAGACTGGTCTGGCAACTGCTAGATTTGGCTTCTAATGTGTTTTACCACCTAAAGGCAAAATAGCAGAGGGATAACAAGAAGATCTCAACAGAGGCAGAGACTGAATCCCAGCTCTGGCATTCACTTTTAAATTTAATTTAATTAAACTTTAAATAAAAAATTAATTCACTACTTTTATGAGCATTGGATAGTGAGTCACTTAATCTCCATGGGACTCAGTTTCCTCATGTGTAAAAGGAAGGATTTGGACGAGATGTCCTCTAAGGTTCCCACCAGCTTAGAAGAAAGAAGGAAAGGAAGAAAGGAGGAAGGAAGGGATATATTATTTACTTCATGCCAAGCACTGGGCTAAATGCAAGCAAAAAGATAGTCTGCCCTCAGGGAGCTTACCTTCTAATGGGAAAAAACTACACACAAAAGGGAACTGAAAAGAAGATGGGGTGGGGGGTGAAGGTACTCAGTGCTGGTGCATTGTTTCAGAGTCTAGAGGAAGTAAGGAACTGAGCCAGGAGGAAAATGAAGGTGGGTCATTCTCATCCACTCTATAAAATGAAGGCTCCAGGAAGAAGTCACCAGTGGGAGAAGTGGGCATTATAGAAGGATATTCCAGAGTGAGTGGTCATGGGTTAGGAGACTCCCACATGCTGTAGGAAATGCCAAGATGTGCCAGCAATAAATAAGATAACCTTAAGACCTTTTGGATCCACAGAAAAAGTCATACCATTTTTAGAAATTTGAATAACATACCTAATTCTTAATAATTCTCTTAAAAATCCTCAAGAAAGACGACAACTTTACTTAAAGTCAGGCAGTTTCAGAGAGGAATAGGATAACATTTAACATTACTATTATAACATTTAATCTGTACTAACACAACAATCTCTCTCTCTCTCTCTCTCTCTCTCTCTCTCTCTCTCTCTCTCTCTCTCTCTCTCTCTCTCTCTCTCTCTCTCTCTCTCTCTCTCTCCCCCCACCCCTTCTCTCTCTCCTGGACACCATACCCCTATAAATTCTGCCTAAAATCATATTAGCATTCTTGCTTCTCAATCACACTGTTTAATTCATATTGAGTTTGATCTTCAATAAAACCAAGAAACTTTTTTTGGCCAAACTGCTGCCTCTCCATTCCTTCTTCATAAAGTCTAAGCACAGTGTCTGATATATAGTTCAGTCAGTATTTTTTTTCCAGTCATGTCCAACTCTTCCTGACCCCATTTGTTTTTTTTTTAACTGATAAAATTTTTTTAATTTCACTTTTGAATTCTTTTACACTCTTCCTAATTATTCCATGTAAGATGAAACTAGTACTGTAAAAGACAGACACAAATCTAGTACATCAATAACCAGGGGTTTTGTTTTTGCTATACTATTTTCACATTTGGTGTTTCCTTAACAAAGCTATTAAAGTGATTTGTCATTTCCTTCTCCAGCTCATTTTTACAGATGGGGAGCTGGTTAAGTGACTTGTGCAGGGTGACACAACTAAGTGTCTGTGGCCAGATCTGAACTCAAGAAAATGAGGCTTCCTGTCTCCAAGCTGGGCACTCTATACTCTGTGCCACCTAGCTGCCCCTAGCACATAGTGGTGGCATGGGCATTGTACCCCCCAAATTATAGAAATGTTTCAGGCAAACCATAAGCAGGGAGATTCCTTTGTTCCCTTCTATCCTGGTGACTCCTAACCCAAAATATCTGATAACTCCTATAAGACCCTGAGAGGATTATCCTCCTTGGATCCTCCTTTAGATGGACAGAGAGATACCTCTAGGCTATGCCTTGATACTATCAAGGTTGTATCTAAGACATCTACCTGTCATGTCCCCTAAACTCTGAGAGTCACCCCCTATGTCTTCAGGCAGACCCTGGTCAGATGACCAAAACCCCCTGCCTGTGCCTCAGCGCACACCACTCAGGTCTTCACTGTCATAAAGAGTATAAAGACCCCAGAAATCATATTATCTGGGAGACCAGCTCCCATGCATGACTTCTATGGAGGCAGTCTTCTACCTATGCTGTAATGGCCAGATTCAACATTACCGTCTAAATTAATAAATTTCTCTTTTTATTTATAAGCTAAGTTTCAGAGTCTTGCATCCATGCAAAAGGTACCCTCCCCGAACCCCAGGGGTTCACCTCTGCACCCCACAACAGTGGGTACTGCATAAAAATGAGTTATGATGATGATTATTATTCCCTAATGCCTCTCAGTGAGTAATTTACCCTTCTTCTACACTAGACCTCACATGGCCCATCTCTAATGCACTTAGAATTCAGTTGAATTAAGCAAATGCTTAAGTAACTAGTATGTTGAACAGAAGTCACAATAGAATAAAGTCAGTCTCATAGTGAGGAATATTTGGCTTTAAGTCTTGCCTCTCACACATCCTGATCATATGACTCTAAGCAAGTCCGTTAATCTCTCAATGCCCCAGAAACTCTCTAAGACCCTAAGACTGCCTTCATCACTAGTAAGGAGTATTCTCAGTAAGAGTTCCAGACACCAATAAAATCACATTAAAAATCTAGGCCCCCAAAATGTGAGGTGCTAGTAAGATAATAAACAAATAAATGAATGAATGAATGAAAATAAAAATAATTTTAAAAGATAAAAATACATTTTTTTAAGATTTTTTAAAATGGCACAGTTCCTTTTCTTACAGAGTTTATATTCTAGTAGGAGGAACCCCACAAAGAAAGATAATAGATTTGAACCCAGGTCCTCTCGACTCCAGGCCCGGCTCTCTCTCCTCTGGACTACCTACCTGCCTCATGGCTCCCTCTTTCTATTTGAGTTTGGGCCATGCTGTGCATGAAAGGTGAAAGGTCCTAATGTGAAATAAAGCTGAAATGGTAGGCTGGAACTCATTATGGAAGGCTATAAACATCAGAAAAGGAAACCAAAAATCACCTGAGAACAGGATGAGATGCACATAATCCTCGCTGCACTGTTTGGTACTGGAATTGTACCAAGGATGCTTTTAGAGAGTCCAAACTTGAATAACAATAGCAATTATACAGTGCTGTATGGTCAGCAAAGCATTTTATATACACTACTTCATTTGGTCCTCATAACAACCCTGTAAGGTGATGCTATTAGGTCCATTTTACAAATGGGCAAACCAAGAATGAAAAAGATTAAGCCATACAGCTAGTAAATCTCTGAAGTAAGAGTTGACCTCAGGTCTTTCTGACTTCAAGTCCAGCCTCCATCCAACCCCAAAAAGCTGTTATTTTATCCACCTGGGTAATAGTCTGTAAAACATTAAAGCTAAAATAATGAGAGAAGGATAGTGGCTTGCCTCAGATCCATTTCTAATGGGTGTTGTTTTTTTCAGTCATGTTCAGCATGACCCCCATTTGAAGTTTTCTTGGCAGAAGTGATTTGCCATTTCCTTCTCCAGCTCATTTGACAGATGAATAAACTGAGGCAAAAAGGGTTAAGTGACTTGGCTAGGGTCACACAGCTATTAAGTGTCTGAGGCCAGATCTGAACTAAGAACCTGGCTCCAAGCCTGGTGCTCTATCTACCTTGACAAGATAAGAAGCAGGATTTGATATCAGGTATTCCTGACTCCAAATCCAGACTCCATCCACCCTCTATTTTCATTCAACTATGAAAAGCTGTTATTTTATCCACCTGGGTAAGTTTGTAAAATATTAAAAATAAAATGGTGACAGGAAGATAGTGATTTGTCCTTGGACCTTTTCTATCTGAACCCTATTGGGGAAAAAAAGAGAGAGAACAGTTCAGTGGATTGAGAATCAGGCCTAAAGACTGGAAGTCCTGTGTTCAAATGTGACCTCAGACACCTCCTAACTGTGTGCAAGTCACCAATTTGTAGTATTGATTTTAAGACTAGAGAAAGAAAGAAAGAAAGAAAGAGAGAGAGAGAGAGAGAGAGATAGAGAGAGAGAGAGAGAGAGAGAAAGAGAGAGAAAGAGAGAGAGAGAGAAAGAGAGAGAAAAGAGAGAGAGAGAGAGAGAGAGAGAGAAAGAGAGAGAGAGAGAAAGAGAGAGAAAAGAGAGAGAGAGAGAGAGAGAGAGAGAGAGAGGGGGGGGGGGGAAGGAGGGAAGGAGGGAAGGAGGGAAGGAGGGAAGGAGGGAAGGAGGGAACGAGGGAACGAGGGAACGAGGGAACGAGGGAACGAGGGAACGAGGGAACGAGGGAACGAGGGAACGAGGGAACGAGGGAACGAGGGAACAGAAGAGGGGCAGCTGAATGGCTCAGTATACAGAGCTCCAGGCCTGGAGTTGGGAGGACCTGGGTTTAAAAATCTGGTATCAGACATTTCCTAGCTATGTGACCCTGGGGCAAGTCACTTTCACCCTATTTGCCTAGCCCTTCACTTCTGTTAAAAGTTGTTACACATGGGTTCGAACCAAGAACATGGAAATGGGTTCAAACCAAGAACACATGTGATACCCAGTGGAATTGTGCGTCGGCTATGGGAGAGGTGGTGGGAAGGGGAGGGGGGGGAAGAAAATGATCTTTGTTTCCAATGAATAATGTTTGGAAATGACCAAATAAAATAATGTTTAAAGTGAAAAAAAAATCAACAGAGAAAGCACTGAAATTAAAGGTGATCAGGAAAACTAAAAAAAAGTTGTTACAAGGTGGGAAGCGGGGTGGCTCCGTGGATTGAGAGCCAGGCCTAGAGTTGGGAGGTCCTGGGTTCAAATTTGGCCTCTGAAACTTCCTAGCTATGTGACCCTGGGCAAGTCACTTAACCCCCATTGCCTAGCCCTTACCCCTCTTCTGCCTTGGAACCAATACATAGTCTTGATTCTAAGATGGAAGGTAAGGGTTAAAAAAAAAAGATTCAAGGAGTGAACTCAAAAAGCCCTACATGGGTTACATTCACATGAACAACAATATGTTGACTAAAGAAAAGTCAAACTAAGGCTGAGTCATGCTGACATACGTACAGACAAGAAAGGTTTATGGAAGCAATTCAAGACCAGGGCATTGCCACTTGAAGTTACAAAAAGGTGACCCCCTACGGAGTCTGAATTTATCCATCAATACTGATTTTTCAAGGGAAGAGTAGAAATTGTGCAACTTATCACTTACAGGGCTGCAAAAATTAAGGACCTACTGGATACCTAGCAAGACACAACCTGGCTCAAAGGAAGCCTCAGAAACCCATCACCTTTCATAAGATAAGAAATAGCAAATCCCAATACTACAAAGAGAGAGTTCAAGATATCCTTTAAGAATTCAGCAAATGGGGGCAGCTGGGTAGCTCAGTGGAGAGAGAGCCAGGCCTTGAGACAGGAGGTCCTGGATTCAAATGTGACCTCAGACACTTCCCAGCTGTGTGACCCTGGGCAAGTCACTTGACCCCCATTGCCTCACTCTTACCACTCTTCTGCCTTGGAACCAATACACAGTATTGATTCCAAGACAGAAGGTAAGAGTTTAAAAAAAAAAAGAATTCAGCAAATAGACTGTAGTGGAAACAGAATTCTCATTGACAAAACTGTAGCCATAATCTCTTAGAAACAACTTTAATTTTTTAAAAAACCATCTTTGAGTACAACGTTTTTAATTATGCTACTACACCAAATATTCAGAATCTTTAACCTCCTTGGAATGAAAAACTTTAAAAATATAATAACCTAAAGAAGCCAGACTTTGAACACAAGACCTCCCATCTCTAGGTCTGACTCTTGATCCACTGAACCATTTAGCTGCCCTGATTCCTTTTTTCCTTATCAGTCTACTTAACCAACCTTCTGTAACAGGTAGGTGGCAAAGTACATAGAGCGCCAGGTCAGAAGATAAGAAGATTCATCTTCCTGAGTTCGAATCGGCCCTCAGACATTTACTAGTTAGCTATTAGCTATTTACTAGAATGATTCTAGGCATGTCACGTGCGTCTCAATTTCCTCATCTATAAAATGAGCTGGAGAAGAAAATGGGAAACCTCTCCAGTATCTTTGCCAAGCAAACCCCATAAAGTAACCCAAAGAGTCAGACACTCCTGAAAAATGACTGAATAAAAACAACACACATACTTGTTACGACGGTTTCTGGCTTGTGGTTGTATTTTTGATATTTTTTCTCAGTTGGGTAGAAGAGGGTTGTGGAGGGAAGAAAAAAATAAATATTTGCTAATTGAAAAATAAATCAAATTTTAAAGGAAAAAAGAATCTTGAGAGTCAAGGGAAGAGAGAGTGCCCAAAAGGTGGGGGTGGTAAATAGCATGTACAACAGCAGAAAAAGTCATCAGATGCAGCAACTTAGAAATCACTGGTGATTTGGGGGAGGGCCGTTTTCATAGTGGTGGCGTAAGATCCAGACTTCAAGGGGCCCGTAGGTGAAAGGTGGTTAGGAAGTGGAGGTCATAAGTCAGACCAATCTTTCTAGTTAGTAGCAAAGGGGAGGAGTGGTTGTATTGGGTCAGAGCAAGGTTTCCTGTTGTTTTCCAAAGGACCAATGAGATCCAATTGTTTGTAGATAGTGGAGAAAGCCAGAAGGGAGAGGAAATGAATGAAAATAAAGTGTAGGGAAAGGGCTGATGAGCTAGCCATTTGCTGAGCTCCCACCACCAGGTACCAGAGGGTAAAGCTGGCCAGAACAGACCCCCAACTCTTACCCTCAATAACACCAGCCTGACACCATGTGGCCAGATGCCACCAGGCCAGCTTGAGCACTACCATCTTCCTTAAAAAGGATAAATTAGGGGCAGCTGGGTGGCTCCGTGGATTGAGAGCCAGGCCTAGAGATGGGAGGTTCTGGGTTCAAATTTGGCCTCAGACACTTCCCAGCTGTGTGACCCTGGGCAAGTCACTTAACCCCCATGGCCTAGCCCTTACCACTCTTCTGCCTTTGAACCAATACACAGTATTGATTCTAAGATGGAAGGTGACCCATAGACAAGCATGAGTCAGGCTGATCCAAACCATTCATTCAATTCAAAACCATTCAAGTCAACCAACCAGCACTAATAAAACACCTACTATGGTGCTAGTCCCGTTCTAGGAGCTGGAGGTACAAGAATAAAAATGAAGCATTTCCTGCTTTCAAGGAATTCTATGAAGGGAAAAAACACACATAAAATGCCACCCGCTCTCACCTAGTCATATGAACTTTGCCACAGCCAGAGGACTAAACCAATAAGAGCCAAGTTCCTAAATTTTGCTTCACTCCTAGGCCCAAAGATACTCTTTTATCTTCTCAGGGGTCACTCTTTTTTTTGGTCATCTCAACCATTCCCAACAAGCAACAATCATGGAATGAGAGATGGAAAGCTGGATGCATGAGACTCACCACATCCTGGGACGCGTACTGGGGATCCTCTGGGTTGACTGACCAGTAGCAGTAATCAAAGCCAAATGCAACCACCTTCTCCCTGGAGCCTCCAGGACCATCCGGCCGGCTGTCTACCTAAAGAGAGGACAAGGACATGGAAGGGAGTCAGCACCATCACAGTTCATTCCCTATGACCCCCTACTATGGTCAAAGGGACCTGAACTAGCCTTGTCCATGTTAAGGACGCATGTCAACAGAAGGGCCTCCGCCCCTCTGTTTGTCATGCACCTCTACTTATCTGCTCTCTCATGATAATTTGCCCATTTTCTTTCCAGGAAAAGAAAGAGTTGGAAGGACTCCCATCCTGAATATTCAGAAACTCAACTTTTCCCCCAAAAACCTTCAAGAGTGAGTTAGCCATGCCGCCACTGGGGACTTAGTACCATGTAACAATCTCAATGTGCTCTTTTGAAGGTTCTAAGGGGGACCCCTCAAACCACAGGGAACTAGAATCTGAGATTAGGGGAAAGAATCAGAACCAATCCACCCATTCAGAAAGTAAACTTTAATTTACAAAATTTTAAATTTAATTAAAAATTTAAAATTTAAAAATGCTTTAGGAGTCCAGAGACTCACTGAACCCTCCAAATAATGACCCCCACCTAGTCCAGACCCAATCTCCTAGGAGAGGGGAAGGCCCGAATAGGCCTCAACCATGTAAAAATAATAATTGGCAAGAGGGGAAAACTATGCCAATACAGGTTCAAAATTGTTCAGATACTTTTGATAGATGTAATCAAATGTATCTTCAGTGATGAAGTAAAGTGAAGCTCAAATGTGAACTTCCCTTCAGGGCCAGGAGCAAGGATGCTAAAGAGGCTCTTATAAAAATAAAATATTTATTGAAATATATAAGGATAGCAAGGATTTCTAATTATAAGGAATCCACCCACATAAACTCCCTGGTTTTGCAAGGAATTGCTTCTCCTGTGTTTCACAGTTTGGGAAACTAGGCCCGTGAACCACATGTGGCCCCCTGAGGCCATATATCCTGCCCCCACCACACTTCTGGAAGGGGCACCTCTTTCACTGGTGGTCAGTGAAAGGAGCACTGTATGTGGTGGTGCTGCAAAGCGCAGCGTCACTCACTTCCAGCACTATTTCCAGGGACAAAATCCTTTGCATGGCTCCCTGTTTTGAGAGTAACTGAATGTGAATGAGGCACCATGCAAAGGATTATGTGGCTGCACAATGGAAGATTCCGCACTGTGTACACTGCTGCCAGGTATAGTGGTGGCAGTGATGAGCCTGTGCAAGGTGTGACAAGCCCATCACAGCCAGCGCTGCAGCCTCTACTATCCCAGACAGCGGGATACAGATTTGTTCATAGTTTTGTTTTGTTTTTTTAATAGTCTGGCCCTCCAATGGTCTGAGGGACAGTGAACTGGCCCCCCCCATGTAAAATGTTTGGGGACCCCTGGGCTACACTAATCCTCCATGATCTGACTAACCCAAATTTATACTATTCTAAATAAAACTACCACTATTATCTTTATAATTCTTAACTTTGCCTTACAGTTATAAAATAACAAAGGCTAGCTGGTTGAGTCTCAACAAGAATCAAGTTAGGACTGAGCCTAATAGATTCAGAGTCCAAAGCAAAGACCAGGTTTTTCTTTGATCTTCTCAGATATAAACCTATTTATGAAGACAGAAATAGATAGTCAATGGTGTTTCCCAAGTTGGGAAAGGAAAACACTGAGCTCTTTCAAGTCTTTCCCTCAGACAGAGAGAGGCAAAGATGTTACCTCCTCCAGCCCTGAGAGAGAGTCTCTGAGTGTGTCTCACCCAACTGCCAGAGACCAACTGCCAACTGCCAGAGAGTGTAACTGACACAGAAAAACTGTTATAACTGTCAACATCTGAAATTAACATGCTCACTCAGCTCTGCTTCAAACTTCAATTTTTTCTCAAGTCAGTCACTCTACTGCTTATCTCTAACTAATAAAACAATACTTATTTTCCAATATCATCCTTATAACCAGGAACTGGGGAGTAAGGTTTTATTTACAGCAGTCTTTTATCAGTAAGCATTTATAGCTCCGATTAAATAACAAGCATTATATGAGGTACTAAAGATACAAAGGAGTGCAGCTGGGTGGCTCAGTGGATTGAAAGCCAGGCCTAGAAACAGGAGGTCCTAGGTTCAAATCTGACTTTAGACACTTCCCAGCTGTGTGAACCTAGACAAGTCTTTTGACCCCCATTGTTTAGCCCTTACTGCTCTTCTACCTTAGAACCAAGATATAGGATTGATTCCAAGATGGAAGGTAAGGATTTGAAAATAAAGATACAAAGACAAAAATGAAGCAGCTAATTCAGAGAATAGAATATGGGACTTAGAGTCAGGGACCTGAATTTGACATCCTACCTCAGACAATTACTAGCTGGGTGAGAGTAAGATTTAATGGTCTCTATCGAAGGTGTCTTTTAAATCTAAATCTATAACCCCATTGCAAATAGTCTCTGCCCTCAAGTAACTTAGGTAGAGGCTCTAGGCAAACAGTTTGTCTCTGGCACCAGTCCTAAGTACTTAAGGGTAATCAGACATCAATTCTGAATAATGGACTTTATAGGAATAGAATCTGTCTGGCCAGGGAGGTGGTGAAGGGGGTAAGGTTCTGATCTTGGCCAAGATTTGTCCTTAGGAACCAAAAATAGGAGCTCAAGAAACAAAACAGCTGAAGTCATTAAGCAACTTGAGCTATAAACAAAGACCCAGCAGGGAATAAAGGGTGACTGTCCCAGGGAGCTCCCCTCAAGAGCTTTGGCAAGCTCACAGGCCATTTATCTCGTAGCAGAGAATTTCATGCCAATAGGAAACAGATTCCATCACAGGCTTACCCAGGGAGCGAATGCGTGTGGAAGGCTCAGAGGCAGGCAGGCAGGCAGGCAGGCAGGCAGGCAGGCAGGCAGGCAGGCAGCCTCCCGACCTCCTGGGATACACCTACCACCTGGGATAGACACCCAGGATGGCTAATCACAAGATTGATTTCACCTATTGCCCATCTGTGCTTTCTGGGACCTCCCTCAACACACACACATACACACACACACACACACACACACACACACACACACACACACACACACACACACAACCTCCTCTTTATTGTGTTTCAGTCATGTCTGATGCTTCATAACACGACTAGAGATTTTTCCAGCAGAAATACTGGAGTGGTTTGCCATTTCCATCTCCAGCTCATTTTAAAGATGACAAAACGGAGGCCAACAAGGTTAAGGGACTTGCCTAGGGTCATACAGCTAATAAGTGTCTGAGACCAAATTTGAACTCATGAAGAGGAGTCTTCCTGACTCCAAACTGGTGCTCCACACACTTTTTTTTACCCTCTTCCTTAATACCATCCCCAAAGAATCTAAAGTTAAAAAAAAAAAAGCTAGGGAAGGGGAGGAAGGAAATCAGTCAAAGGGAAGGAAGGAAGTATCCTTATGCTTGTCCCACTGCGTCTCAAAAGTCAGCCAAAGCCCCGGAGGGAGATATGCCAAGACTCAGGCTAATGACTGTCTTCTGGGTCCTTAAATCCCCCAGACTAATGGTCTCAAAGAAGACGGTAACAATTCAGATATCCTGCCCCTTCCCCGAGACCATTCACAAGGATGGATTGCAAGACTGTGCCATCAGGACCAAGACCAGTCCCTGAGCTGAACTCTCTCTTGGCCAAGGGATGAACACAGGAACTGGTTGCCTGCTGTCAAAGCAGAAGGGAGGAGGAGGGATGTCTTCATGTTTATCTTCAAGGAGCTACAGTCCACATTTTCAAAACAGCTGCTTAGTTTAAAGAGCTCTTGCCAGTGAGAGCCATATCCCCAGCCTAACCTTCCTGTTGCATTTTTTCTTTTCTTTTTTTTAAATTTATTTATTTAATTTAGAATCTTTTTTCCATGCTTACATGATTCATGTTCTTTCCCTCCCCTCCCAGAGCCAATGAGCAATTCCACTGGGTTTTACATGTATCATTGTTCAAATCCTGTTTCATTTTTATATTTGTTGTATTGTTGGATAAAAGTTTTTCCCCTCCTAACCCAACCCTCCCAGACACCCCCAGAACACCCACTCCCTCGGCTCAAAAATTCCTGAAACAACACAAATTTCATGAAGGAGAAAGAAAGAAAGGAAGAAAGGAAGAAAGGAAGAAAGGAAGGAAGGAAGGAAGGAAGGAAGGAAGGAAGGAAGGAAGGAAGGAGAGAGAGAGAGAGAGAGAGAGAGAGAGAGAGAGAGAGAGAGAGAGAGAGAGAGAGAGAGAGAGAGAGAGAGAGAGAGAGAGAGAGAGAGAAAAGAAAAGAAAAAATTCTAACTTTACCTTTAAATTCTTTATTTTGGCCACTTTGTCATCAACTTCTATAATGATTCTTCCCCCGTTTGCAATCTCCCTGGAAACAAGATGCAAAATTATGTGAAGCCAAAGAATTAGGGATTTTTCTGAAAAGTGGGGAAGCTAGACAAGTCCTGGGTTCTCCCTAAGTCTTGAAGGTTAGCTGGACACAAGGGATTCTCTAAGAGGCTATGACACCCCACACCCACCCCCAGAGCACCCACAAGAAGGAACTGCCTCTAGACTGCTACCAGTGGCAAGACTGAGACATGAGGACCAAGATAAAAAAGAATTATGAGGAAACAAAGGATGATCATAGATTGAAGGCTAGAAGGGGCCTTTGGAGTCATCTAATCCAACCTTCTCATTTTACAGATGAGGAAACTGAGGCCCAGGGAAGGTAAGTGGCTTGGCCAAAGTTACACTAGCTGTCAAGGTCAAAAACAGAATCTGATCCTCTTACTTCACCGCCTGTTATTTTTCCACTTTATTGGCTAGCTATGCTCGTTCCTCCACAGGCTCTAACACAGTTATCTAAGGTCACTGGGGCAGCTGGGTGGTGCAATGGATAAAGAACTGGGCCTGAGGTTAGGAAGACTCATCTTCCTGGGTTCAAATCTGGCCTTGGACATTTATTAGCTGTGTGGCCCTGGGTCTTAAGCCTATTAGCCTCAGTTTCCTCCCTGGTCCAATGAACAAGAGAAGAAAATGGCAGACCACTCCAGTCTCTTTGCCAAGAAAACCCCAAATGGAGTCATGAAGAATTGGGCATAAATAAAAACAAATCTAAGGCCATGGTCACCGCTGGTAGCTAAAAGCTTACCTCTCGACCCAAGTCCCCGAGGACATACTTTCTAACTCCAAATCCTAGTGCCACCCAAACCAGAGATAAAACCAAGAGACTCAAGCATCTGTCCTGCTTTAGGAAGATCATGGCTGGCACCATTATGAAATGATAACACTGATCAGGGTGTTCCAACAAGCCAGGGGAGATCTGATCCCCAAATCTGCCTTGAGGTGACTGTATTTAGGCGACCCAAGCATACCACTGACAGCAAAACTGTAGCTTGGTTTGGTAGAATTCCATTTTTTATTTTTTTTGTCTTCTGACTGAGAATCAATACTAAGTATTAGTTCCAAGGCAGAAGAGTGATAAAGGTCAGGCCATGGGGATTAAGGGACTTGTCCAGGGTCACACAGCTGAGAAGTGTCTGAGGCCAGATTTGAACCTAGCACCTCCCATCTCTAGGCTTGGCTCTATTCACCAAGATACCCAGCTGCCTCTTTTTTTTATTTAAATTTTTCTTTTTTTCTTTTCTTTTTCCCCACAGGTACACTTGGAACTAGAGTAACAGAGGAGAAAAATCTAATGTTTTACAAATCCACTCCTTGCACAATCTTATTAAAATGGGTAGAACTCTCACTTGGGAAAGAATGCCACTGACCCATGACAATTCTTTCTCTGTTATACCTATCCCCAGCTTCCCACAGACAATGTACCCAACCTCCTGAGGACCTTTCTCTTGAGTCCTTTTTATTTTATTTTATTTCATTTCATTTGATTTTTTAAACCCTGACCTTCCATCTTAGAATCAATTCTATGTATTGTTCCTAGGCAGAAGAGCAGTAAGGGCTAGGCCATGGGGGTAAAGTGACTTGTCCAGGGTCACACAGCTGGGAAGTGTCTGAGGCCAAATTTGAATCCAGAGTCCAAGGCTGACAATCCACTGAGCCACCCAGCTGCCCCCTTGAGTCCTTTTTATACTGTCTGGATACAGGTATTATGATCCACTCTTGCCGTATAAGTAATGAACTTCCTTTTCTAAAAATATACATCCTAAATAGATTTTGAACAATAATGACCCATGTATAACTCAGTGGAACTGCTTGTCAGCTTCGGGACGGGGGAGAAGAGGGGGGAATCATGAATCAAGGAACCATAGAAAAATATTCTAAAGAAAAAAAATACATCCTACACTCCTGAAGGACTTGGGTGAAAGAATGCTATCCATATTGAGAGAAAGAACTATGGGAGTAGAAATGCAAAAGCAAAACATATCACTTATCACATGTATATGTAGGTATGTGATTTGGGGTTTAGGCCTTAAAAAAATCACTCAATAGCAAAAATGAGTAATATGGAAATAGGTATCAAATGACAACATTTGTACCATCCAGTGGAATTGTTTGTTGGCTCTGGGAGGTGGGACAGAAGAGGGAGGGAAAGAAAATGAATCAAGGAGCCACGGGAAAATATTTTTAAAAATAAATAAGTAAACATTTTAAAAATTAAAAAATAACAATATACATCCTAGGTAATATTCTTACAACACACTTCTTGTGTATGGGTCCTTCTTGAAATGTGCTACAGCCTACTTCCACCCGCTGTTTTTCGTTTCATTGACCTTTGGGGCCACCCACAACAAATCTGACCTCAGACACTTCCTAGCTGTGTGACCCTGGGCAAGTCACTTAACCCCCATTGCCTAGCCCTTTCCACTATTTGCCTTGGAACCAATAAACAATATTGTTTCTAAAATGGAAAGTAAGGGTTTTTTTTTTTAAATGATGTTCAGTATTTGTGAAAATATTTGTGTTTAAAAAAAAAACCCACAGGTTTGTATATTAGAGAGCATGAGATACTCCAGTGAAAGTTCTCTGCAGCTGGTGGTACACTGGATAGGGGTCTGGGCCTGGAATTAGGAAGACCTGAGATCAGAGATGGCCTTCCTGGCTAGGTGACCCTGGGTAAGTCACATTACCATTTCTTCAAGTATAAAATAAGGGAAATGATAGCACTTAGTTTCCAGGATTGTTGTGAGGATCAAATGAGTTAATATTTGTAAAGCGTTTGCACAGCACCTGGCATTTGCTGTTCAGCTTTTTTTCATTTGTGTCTTCATGACCCCAATTCCCACTTTTATTGGAGTGGTTTGCCATTTCCTTCTCCAGCTCATTTGACAGATGAGGAAACTGAGGCAAATAGGATTAAATGAGGAAGAGTCTTCCCGACTCCAGGCACATCATCCTATCTCCTTCACCACCTAGATGACACATAGTAAGCATTTAAGAAATTCTTATTTCCTTCCATCCTTCCATGTGTGAATTTCAAAACTACTCAACCCTATTCAGACCATTCTTTAGAGGATGGGATTTGGTTATTTCCTGATCAATAACAATAGAGATACTTGGAATAACATAATCAGGTCTTGGAAACTACAATCTCCACCCTACTCAGGGTAACAAGATCAGGAAGGGCTACAGCAAAACTCAAGATTTAATTATTTGAGAATATGGCCTTCAACATAGTGGTAGTCTCTCGGTGATTGAGAATGACTATTGTCTTTGTGCAGTTTCATCTACGGTGTACCCTCATGTGGCTTTGGAGTCCAAAGGCTGAGGCGCAGAGTTTGTGGCACATGGGGTGCCAGTTGTTACGGGAGGTGCGGTTGTGGCCTGGTGACTGCGTTCACGCGCAGCTGGGAGACGTTGACATCGCTCATCTTCAAAGGTGGTGGCGGCATGGTTAATGTGGGTTCGCCAGCTGCTTCTGTCAGAAGCAGCGAGTTCTAGTTGCTTTGGTGTAATGCCAGCCCACTTCAAGTTTGACTTTAGCTGATCCTTGAATCTTTTCTTTGGTCAGCCTTGTTTCCTGAGTCCAGCTGACAGTTCACCGTAGAATACCTGTCTTGGTATTCGCTTTGGGTCCATGCGGATGACGTGTCCAGACCATCGCAGCTGGGCTTTGAGGACCATGACTTCGATGCTGGTGGAGTTGGCTCTGTCGAGGACTTCCTGATTGGTGATTCGGTCCTGCCATCTGATCCTCATGATTGACCGGAGGGAGCGTTGGTGGAATTGCTCCAGCTGTTTCATGTGCTTCCGGTACAGTGTCCATGTCTCGCAACCGTACAGGAGCGAGCTGAGGACCACTCACTGCGTTATACACTTTGAGCTTCGCCACAGTGCTTACAACACTGTGTTGGAGGACTTTGCAACGCAGCCTCCCGAGTGCCTGGCTGGCCTTTTGGATCCTGGCATTAATCTCGTGGTCTAGGGACCTGTCATTGATGATGGTGCTGCCCAGGTACTTGAAAGTGTTGACATTAGAAAGCTGCGTGCCGTCGATTGTAATGCACGGCTGGTTCGTTGGCCTCCCTGGTGCAGGTTGGAACAGCACCTCTGTTTTGCTGAGGCTGATAGTCAGGCCAAACAGTTTTGTTGCGGTGGAGAACCTGTCCACAGTGGTTTGGAGATGATTTTCTTGGTGGGCCATGAGAGCACAGTCATCTGCGAAGAGAGCTTCCAGGATGAGTCTCTCTGTTGTCTTTGTTTTTGCAGTCAGGCGGCGAAGGTCAAATAGTGAGCCATCCAGTCGGTATTTGATGTAGACGCCCAGGTCTAGATCCATCACAGCATGTCGTAGTACTTGGGTGAAGTATAGGTTGAATAGTACCGGAGCGAGGACACAGCCTTGTTTCACACCATTGGAGATGTTGAAGCTGTCAGAAGTCTCTCCTCCAGATAGGACTTCCCCTGTCATGTCGACATGAAAGAGCTGGATCAGTTTGACGAATTTTACTGGGCAACCAAGCTTGCTGAGGATCACCCACAATGCGTCCCTGTTCACTGTGGCGAACGCCTTTGTCAGGTCTATGAAGACAATGTAGAGATTCAGGTTCTGCTCAAGGCATTTTTTCTGCATTTGCCTTACTGTGAAGACCATGTCGATGGTGCTGCGATCTGGTCGGAAGCCACATTGTGATTCAGGCAGGTTCTGCTCTGAAACAGATGACATCTGTTGAGTATAACACGAGCGAGGATCTTTCCAGCAGTGGAGAGTAGTGAGATGCCTCTGTAGTTGTCACAGGCTGCTCGTGAGCCTTTGTTCCTGTATAGGGCTACGATGGAGGCATCTCTGAGTTCTGAGAGCATGTCTTCCTCTTCCCATATGTTGGTCAGCACTATGTGGAATGCCTGGAGCGCCTCTCCATTTAAGGCCTTGTAACCTCGGTTGGGATCCTGTCTTTACCGGGTGCCTTGCCTGTACTCATTTGTTTAATGGCTTTTTGGACTTCCTCTATTAAAGGAGGGACGTCAAGTTGTTCAATGGAGCAGTTTTGGGGGGGTCTGGTCAAGGGCGCTTTGGTCGACTGAAGAGGGTCGGTTGAGAAACTGACTGAAGTGTTCTTTCCACCTGTTGCTGATGCCTTTTTTATCTTTTATGAGAGTGTCACCATCAGAGGATAGCAAGGGAGTGGTGGTGGGTTTTAATGGCCCATAGACAGTCTTGAGGGCACTGAAAAATTGTTTGTAGTTTTTCATATAAGCAAACCGCTGGATTTCTTCTGCCTTTTTTTCCCACCATTGGTTTTGCATCTTCCTGATCTTATGCTGCGCCATGGCTTGGAGAGACTTGAATCTGTCCTTTTTAGGAGCAGAGTTTGGGTTATTTTGCCACTCCATAAAGGCTTTGTTCTTCTTGCTCAATAGGTCTTCAATAGCAGTGTTGTTCTCATCGAACCAGTCCTGATGGTTGCGTTGTTTTGGGCCTAGGACTGTCTTTGATGTTTCCTTCACTGCATCTCTGAACTGGTTCCATTTCTCAGTTGAGCTTCCAGTGAGTGGTCCCTTGGCAGACAGCTTGTTGTCCAGGCAGGACTGGAATGTTTGCAAATAAGATGGATCTCTAAGACGACTCACATTGTAAAATGCACGAACTGTCTGGGCACGTTTTGGATGGCGAGGCACAATGCGCATTTGAAGAGTCGCTCTAACCAATTGGTGGTCTGTCCAGCATTCAGCTCCTCTCATGGCTCTGGTGATCTTTACATCCTGGATGTCTCGCCGGCTTACAATGATGTAGTCAATGAGATGCCACTGTTTTGATTTTGGGTACATCCACGTTGTTTTATATTTGTTCGCCATTCTGAACACAGTGTACATGATGGTGAGTTCGAACTCTGAGCATTTGCTGAGTAGCAGTAGGCCATTGTTGTTCATTTTGCCCACACCGTGTTTGCCAAGCACTCCTTTCCATCTTTCATGGTCCTGGCCAATGCGGGCGTTGAAGTCTCCCAGTAGTATCAGCTTGTCATTTGTGGGCACTGAGTGCAGGACGGCACTCAGGTCAGAATAGAACTGCTCGATGGTCTCCTCTGTGCTGGTCAGTGTTGGGGCATATGCGCTGATGATTGTGGCATGCCGGTCTTTGCTGAGAGGCAAATGGATCTTCATGAGCCTCTCGCTGATGCCCACAGGCAAGTCTGGCAGCTGTTTGAGCAAACTGGTCTTGACGGCCAGGCCAACACCGTGGATTCTGTCTTCATTTGAGGCTCTACCTTTCCAGAAGAAAGTGTATCCAGTGGTGGGTTCGCTGAGTGATCCCTCTTCTGGTAAGCGTGTTTCGCTTAAGGCTGCGATGTTGATGTTATATCGCGCCAGTTCTTTACCGATTAGAGCTGTTCTTCTCTCAGGTCTTGGGGTATTCTCTCTGTCAAGTAATGTCCTGATGTTCCATGCTCCTAGTAGGAGTTTCTTTGTATTTTTTCTTTGATTACGACCGCTTAGAGATGACCCGCCAGCCGCGGTATGCTGACCAGGTGTTTGTAGGGCAGACAATGTTTGGGACACCTTTTCTAGTCCCCTCCCTTGATTAGGGTGAGCAGTGCTGTCCTAGAGAGGGCTGCTCAGTTGCCCAGGATGCTGCCGAACGTCCCTGCTGCCCACAGGGCTGAGCGACCACTGGTCCATGGGCCGTCTACGTGCAGGATCGTGACTACAACTGCCAGTGGTCACCTCCACCTGTTGTGTCGCCACTCCCCCATCACTGCAGGTCTTGAAGAGGGTGGACGGGGTTAGGATAAATGAGTGTGCACAAAGATACTTGTGCGTGAAGGAGATTTAAGTGGAAAAGTCGATGCACAGAGAGAGTCCCACTCTCTCGGCATTGGAAGCCTGGGTCCAGTGGCACGAAAAATTGTTACGTCTGGAGACTTCCTCAGCTGCATTGGATGGCCGTGTTGTCCTTTGTGCTCCAACATGCCCTAAGCACTCCACAGTGCTTTGCTGCGTCGCCCTCTCAGCCGTTGAACCTTCTTATTGGTTTCTTCCGTCTGTTCAGCCGAAGCAGTCTTCACATGCTGGGTGAGCAAAGCCCTGGTTCACCATGGGTCGACAACCCGATGGCTACCCTCACAAGGTTTGGCCGGCCTGTCGAAGCCGTTGCCCGGGGTGTGGCCGTTGCCACATGCTAGCAGCTACTGGGAGCCACAAGTGTGAGAGCTGGGTGTCAGGTGGGGGTCAGAGGCTGGAGAGCTGCCCTAGGAGGGCACGACAAGCCCTCCATACTAGAGATACTACCCCTCCCTGAGTACCCCATACACCCCATGTGAGACACAGGAAGTGAGGTAGAGGACAGCTCAGGAGTACTCGGGACTTCCTGTGAGGAGGGAGAGAGGTGGTTGGAGCCTGGTGCTTGGGGTGGAGGAGTCCACAGACTGTTTCTCCATTTTGGTCACGTGAGTGATAGGAACTGATCTCTTTTCTTTGCCTTGGCTATCCAAGGCCTTGGGCCTTTTGGCTCAGCCTAAGCAGAGTGGGTGTTTAAGCCCTATTTCCTTCTCTCCCCTTTCCCTCTTTCTCTCTCTCTCCCTCTCCCTCTAATACTTTTCTTCCTCCTGTTTGTAAATTAAAACACCATAAAAAGGTTGACAACTGACTTGAGTTTTCATTTAGGAATTACATAGCTGAATTCCTTGGCGACCTTAAATTAATATATATCAGTCTTTTAAAGTGATTTCCACATCACACATGCAAATTAACCCAAATTTGGAATTTAAGGCTGCTAGACTAGATATTAGAGAAATGAGGCTCAGGTTTTTGTTTTTGTTTTTAACCTTGTTTTTCAACTTAGAATGTTGGTTCCAAGGTAGAAGAGGGGTCAGGGATAGGGAATAGAGGCTTAGTGACTTGCCCAGGGTCACCCAGCTAGGCCAGATTTGAACCCAGAATTTCCAGTCTCTAGACCTGGCTCTCAATCCACCGAGCCACCCAGCGGCCCCCATCCAAAACCTTCCATCTTAGAATCAATATTGTGTATTGGTTCCAAGGCAGAAGAGTGTAAGGACTAGGCAATGGGGGTTAAGTGACTTGCCCAGGGTCACACACAGACCTAGGAAGTGTCTGAGGCCATATTTGAACCCAGGTCCTCTGGTCTCTAGGCCTGGCTCTCCATCCACTCAGCCATCCAGCTGCTTCTGCAATTCCCCATTTCTACAAAAAGCACTCACTACCATTATCTAGCAGGAATGACTCCAGCCAGCGTGCTAAGGCCCTGACACAGAGTTCAATCCCTCTGGCCTCCTCACTCTCCCTCGGTCCACACAGGCACCTCCAGATGCAAGCCCTGGTCGCTCCATCTCCTCGCTGGCCTCCCTGCCTCCTGGGTTTCCCCACTTTGGTCTGAGGGCCCCATTTCTGCCAGAATGATTTTCCTTCCACACAGACTTGAGGTCCTACAGTGGTTAGATCGCTGAGCCTGGAGTCAAAGATGGAGTTCAAGCCGGGCTATAGACCCTTCCTAGGAAGGTAACCTGGGGCAAATCATTCCACCTCTGTTTGCCTGTTTTCTTCAAATCTGTAAAATGGGGGTAATCATGGCACCTATCTCCAAGGGATGTGGTGAGGATCAAATGAGATGATGCTTTTTAAAAAATACTTACCTTCTGACACAAAAGAAAAACATATCACTTATCACTTGTATACATGGGTATGTGATTTGGGGTTTGGGCTTTAAAAGATCACTTTATAAAAAATGCATAATATGGAAATAGGGATCAAAGAATAACCTTTGTACAACCCAGGGAAATTGCTTCTTGGCTCTGGGAGGGGAGAGAAAATGGGAAGGGAAAGAAAATAAATCATGGAAACATAAAAAAATTTTTTTAATAATAAAGTTTCAACAACGAGGGGATGCCTATCAATTGGGGAATGGCTGAACAAATTGTGGTACATGTTGGTGATAGAATACTATTGTGCAAAAAGGAATAATAAAGTGGAGGAATTCCATGTGAACTGGAACAACCTCCAGGAAGTGATGCAGAGTGAGAGGAGCAGAAGCAAGAGAACATTAGACACAGAGACTGATACACTGTGGTACAAACGAACGTAATGGACTTCTCCATTAGTGGCGGTGTAATGTCCCTGAACAATCTGCAGGGATCTAGGAGAAAAAACACTATTCATAAGCAGAGGACAAACTGTGGGAGTAGAAACACCGAGGAAAAGCAACTGCCTGACTACAGCGGTTGAGGGGACATGTCTGAGGAGAGACTCTAAACGAACACTCTAATGCAAATATTAACAACATGGCAATGGGTTCGAATCAAGAACACATGTGATACTCAGTGGAATCACGCGTCAGCTATGGGGGGTGGGGGGGGGGGGGGAAGAAAATGATCTTTGTCTTTAACGAATAATGCTTGGAAATGATCAAATAAAATATTATAAAATTTTAAAAAATAATAAAGTTTCAAAAAAAAAGGAAAAAACAAAACAAAAATAAAAAAATACCTGTCTTTTGTCTTTGAATTGATACAAGTATCAGTTTCAAGGTGGAAGAATGGTAAGGGCTAGGCAATTGTCTAAAGTCACACATCTAGAGAATGTCTGAGGCCAGATTTGAACTCAGGTCTTCTGGACTCCAGGCCTGGCTCTCTCTATCTGGCTGCTCTTGATAATAATTATAAAGCACTTCTGCCACATAGTAAACCCTGTGTGTTATTATATATTTTGTATATAGTTATGCTGTATGTATTATGCCTATGATAATATTTCTATGAATGCATTTTTAATAATAATAACCATTCTTATTAGCTGTGTGGCCTTGGGCAAGTCACTTAACTCTGTTTACCTCCATTTCCTCATCTATAAAATGAGAATAATAATAATCTCAAGGCAGTCATGAAGATCCAATGAGAGGATAATTGTAAAGTACTTAATACAGTGCCTGCCACACAGTAAGCACTCTATAAACATTAGTTATTACTGTTTAGTAGCTGTATGACTTTGAGTAAGTCACTTAGACTGTTTGCCTCAGTTTCCCCAAATATAAAATGGGGATAATGATAGCACCTACCTCCCAAAGTCATCATGAGGACCAAATGTCAAGCTAATGGTCAAGCATCTAGCATAAAGCCTGGCACATGGTAGGGCACTATAGAAATGCTTACTATTCTGTGGTGATTACCATTATTATTATTATTATATCTTTTTTAACTCCCATGGCTTCCTATTACATCTAGAATCAAGTATAAAATCATTGGTTCAGCTTTTAGCGTCCTCTAGGACCCGACCCCAGCATTACTGATCTCCTCCTGCCCTCTGATCTGGCCCCACTGGCCTTGCCTCAGAGTCTTACCCAGGAGGCTCCACCTGTCCTCTCCCTGCCTTTGTCCACCAGTTCGGTGGCCCATGCCCAGAAGGCTGAGGATCCCCCCCTTCCCTTAAGCTGCTGCTCCAGCATAACCTGCTGATGTGAAGCCTCTGCTGAGCCCTTCCACTACTACAGTCCTGCCTCCCAAACTATCGAGTTACTATTTAGTTTGGGGTTTTTTACTATTTTTAAAAAACTAATCAGAAGGTAAAAGACCAAGACAGAAGGTAAATAAATAGTTTACTAGCTGGCTGATCAATGCTGGGAAAGCCTCTCTATACTTCTCCTTGCCTGCTATTGGTATATTTGAAGTTTCTGTTGTTGTTCAGCTATTTTTCAGTTGTGTCCGACTCTTCATGACCCCATTTCCAGTTTTCTTGGCAGAGATACTGGAGTGGTTTTGCCATTGCTTTCTCCGGCTCATTTGACAGGTGGGGAAACTGAGGCAAACAGGATTCACTGACTTGCCCAGGATCACACAGCTAGTGTCTGAGACCAGATTTGAACTTGGGAAGATAAGTCTCCTGACTCCAGGCTCACCTGGCTACCCCTTGCCTTATTCCCTGCCTAAGTTGAATAAGCCACAGCCTAGATAGCTCCTGGAATGTAAGGACTGTCCTTTACCTTTCTTTGCCTCCTCAGAGCTTGGCACATAGTAGGTGCTTAATAAATAAATGTTAAAATGCTGGGAAAGCCACTCTATACCTTCTTCCTGCCTGCTACTGGCATCTGAAATTTACCTCAAATGCGAATTTCTAAGAGAGGTTGAGTCTTTCACACCATAGTGTGAATTTGTTTCTAATATTGCTGTTCTATCAGTCAGCCTTTGTCAATCCCTAGAAAATTGGGACACTACCGTGATTTTGAATTAGGGAAAATTTTGAATAAGGCAAAGTAAAAAGTACAACAAAACAGACTCTTGTACACAGTCTTAAGAAGCCATATGAAATGAGCAGGGTTTCTGGGACGCTTTGTGAAGGGGAGGAATGTTTAATGGATGGAAGTGTCCAAAAATTGACCAATCATCCGTTTTTGCTGGGAGCCAGCTCTGATAAGCAGGTGCTTGTAGAGGGGAGCTCAGGAAGGGCTCTTACTCTCAACCCCACTGCAACCTGGATTCCATCCCACTGTTCTAGTTAGATCCATAGAGCCACTCATTATCTCTTTACAAAACCAAGAGCCTTTTTATTTTTTTTAAGTTTTTATCCTCCCTCAACCTCTCCACAGTATTTGACACTGCAGATCAGCTCTTCCTTTTAGATTCTTGCTCCACCCCCGTCTCTGTCTCTCCCCCCCACTCTCTTTCTCCCCATGTGTGCCCCCCCCACCTCTGTCAACAGGAGTGAAACAAGGAGGCCCAGCATCACCACCACTATTTAACATTGTACTAGAAACACTAGCAGTAGCAATTAGAGAAGAAAAAGAAATTGAAGGTATTGAAGTAGGCAATGAGGGGACTTCTTGTAGCACTTCTTGTAGATGGCATAATGGTATACCTAGAGAATCCAAAAAAAATCAACTAAAAAGCTAGTAGAAATAATCAATAACTTTAGCAAAGTTGCAGGATACAAAATAAACCCACATAAATCATCAGCATTTCTGTATGTTTCCAACAAAAGCCAGCAACAAGAGTTAGAAAGACAAACTCCATTTAACATCACTCTAGACAGTATAAAATACCTGGGAATCTACTTGCCAAGACAAATTCAGGAATCATTTGAACATAACTACAAAACACTCTTCACAGTCTCTCTCTCTCTCTCTACACGCTCCTTTTTCTGTCTCTGTCTCTGTCTCTCTCTCCCCTCCTTTCTCCTCTCTGACTCTCTCTTTCTCTCCCTTCCTCTCTCTCCCTTCCCTCCCTCTCCCTCTCTCTCCTCCTCTCTCCTTCTCTCTCTTTCTCTCCTCCTCCCTCCCTCCCCACCCCTCCTTCTCTGTCTCTCCTTCCTCTCTTTCTGTCTCTCTCCCCCTACTTCCCCTCCTTCTCTCCCTCCCTCCCTCCCTCTTTCTCTCTCAATCTCTCCCCTTCCCTCCCTCTCTCTCGTCCCCACTCTCTCTCCCATCCCCACTCTCTCTCCCTCTCCCCTCTGTCTCTCTGTCCCCACTCTCTCTCCCCCCTCCCTTCCCTCCTTCTTATCCTCCCTCCCTCTCTTTCTCTCTCTTAATCTCTCCCCTCCCTCACTCTCCTCCCCACTCTCTCTTTCCCCTTCCCCCTTCTCTCTGTCTCTCTCCCCTTCCCTCTCCCTCTGTCTCTCTCTCCCCTTCCCTCTCCCTCTGTCTCTCTCTCCCCTTCCCTCTCCCTCTGTCTCTCTCCCCTTCCCTCCTTCTCTCTGTCTCTCTCCCCTTCCCTCTCCCTCTGTCTCTCTCCCCTTCCCTCCTTCTCTCTGTCTCTCTCCCCTTCCCTCTCCCTCTGTCTCTCTCTCCCCTCCTCTCCTTCTCTGTCTCTGCTTCTCTCTTGCCCCCCAACCCTTGCCACACAACTTGTGTTTCTCCTCTCTAAGACTCCTTTCTCTTTTACTTACTCCTTGTCCTTGGCATTCTTCTCTGGTCTCTGGTGTTTGCTCCCTTGGTAATCTCATTCACTCCCCCATCATATCTGGGCAGATGATTTTCCCAAATCTGTATTACCAGCCAGGGGCCTCTCTCCTGAGTTCCAGACCCACATCTCCAGATCACTAAACTACACATCTACTAAAAGAAATGACCCGAATCTCCGGAAAGACGTGTCCAAAATTTAACTTATTATTCTTCGTTCCAAATTTCCTCCTTCTGACTTCACTGTATCGTTTAGAGGCACCTCCATCCTCCCAGTTCCTCCTGTTCCAAAGCTTCCTGGTCTTTGTCTCTCTCCTCTCCCCTTACCTCTCAGACAGAATCTGCCAGGTTCCCCACTCATTCTTATCCTTCTGCTTTGCCATCAAATTAGAAGTGTGTCCAAGAGGTAGGAGTCCGGCCTTCTTAGGAGCATGAGGGAGAGAGGAGGTCAGTGCGCATCTTCCCTGAAGCAGATTCTTTGCAATCAGGAAAGATCAGGCACAGCTTTATGGTTCTGGGGCTTCTCCTCACCCTACTCCTCGTGGACCCAGTTCACTTAGCTCCCTAACTCGGACAACATTTTCTGTTCTAGTCCCTGATCTGTTATGATAACAGCAGCAATAAAGACTCTTCTAGTTAAGATGGTGATAGGAAAAGTCACCCATTTCTTGCATATACACCCTTGAAAACATACAAAAATGGTACAAAATAGAGCACTGATCTAGAAAATTAAAGAGACACATAAGTGATCCTTCATACTCAGGCCTATACAGCCTCTAACACTGAAAGAAAGGCCATGGAAGCCATTGAAAACTCTGGTTAAACAGATCTAAAGGGCTGCAAGGTGGCTCAGTGAATAGAGCACCAAGCCTAGAGATGGGAGGTCCTGGGTTCAAGTCTGCCCCCAGACACTTCCTAGCTTTGTGACCCTGGACAAATCACTTGACCCCCATTGTCTAGCCCTGACCACTCTTCTGCCTTGGAACTAATACTCAGTACTGATTCTAAGACAGAAGGTAAAGGTTTAAAAGTAAATAAAATAGACCTAAAGCCTGAACAATGCTCTGAATGAAGAGGCTGAGGAGAGGAGAATGAGTGTCAGAAGCCAGAGTAAAGCCCATAATAAAGTCAGTGGGATCTTGGTTTTGATCCATTCAAAAAAAAAAAGGAATAAGGAACAGAACCAGAGACAAGAAACATTAAAATCAAAAGACTGAAAAAATAAAAGGTGATCTACTATCTGAAACAACTTCCTGGAAAACAGGTTGGGGAGAAATCATTTAAGAATCAGAAAACTCCCTAAAAACCATTGATTAAAAAAAATTCTTTTTTAAAAGCCTAGGTACCATTTATCAAAATGAGATCAAAGAAAATTGTCCAGATCCATCAGATCCAGAGGTCAAAGTGAAAGCAATTACCTACTAAAAGAACCCCATCAACTGAACACACAGAAATGTTATAGCCAGCATGTGGAATTTTCATGCCAAAGAAAAAAATACTGCAAGCAGCAAGAAAGAACTTCAAAGTACCAAGGAATAGTCAGATTATATAAGACTATGCTACAACTATTATAAAGAAGAGTAAAATCTTGGGATTTGACCTTACAAAACTGAATAATCCCGGTGCAGGGAGGGGGTACAGATCTCTTTAATAGAATAAAATATTCAAGTTTTCCTGATGAAAAAATCTTAGTTGAGTAGACACTTCAAAAGGCAAACCCAGGAGTTATGAGAAACCTAGAAAGGTAAATACTTTTGAATAATTAGAAGAGGCTAAAAGATAAAATGTAAATATTCTAACATGGAAAAAAGATACAAGCATCCCTTCAGAATTCTAGTGTCTTCAACAGTCGCAGAGGAGATTAAGACAAGCAGGGGTCATAGGTGGTTTTTTTGTTCTATTTTGTGCTTTTTAAGAGATTAATGGAAAGGAACATACAGGGTAGCAAGGTGGCTTAGTGGATAGAACACCAGGAGTAGAGACAGAAGGTCTTGGGTTCAAATGGGGCCTCAGACACTTCCTAGCTGTGTGACCCTGGGCAAATCACTTAGCTCCAATTGCCTAACCCTTAATACTCTTCTGTTACTGGTTCTAAGCCAGAAAATTAAGGATTTAAAAAAAAAGGGGGGGGAATATACTTAGGGAAGAAATGAAGATGGGGTGGGGTTAGTATTTCTCATAACTGATATTTATGAAAAGAACAGTAGGCAGGAGAAGATGGATAAACATGAACCTTCTCTTTACCTGAACCTGACAAAGAAAGAGTACAAATACATACATTATGTGCACACAGAGAATTTGGTATAGAAATGTGGTGGAGCCAGTTCAAACCAGCTTGGGAGAGCCAATTTTTAAATTTTCAATGTTTGCCTCAGTTTTCTCATCTGTCAAATGAGCTGGAGAAGAAAATGGCAAATACTCCAGGATCTCTGCCAAAACATTCCCAAATGGGGTCTCGGAGAATCAGACATGACATGACTGAAAATGATTAAACAATAACAATGACATAAACACTAAAAATCCCAGTTGTCTGATCAAAGTTGTCATTGCTGTTATTTTAAAACAATAGCAAAAAAAGAAAAATTCCCATGCTAAAAATAAAAATAAAGAGATATAAGAGGAGAAAAGGGAGGAAAAAATATAAAGAATATAATGGAGGGAAATACATAATTAATAATAACCAAAAATGTGAACAGGGGGAAAAGAAGGGGAAAATATAAGTAAACAACAGAAAAAGAAAACAGAAATTACAATTGGCATCTTCTTTCCAGGCAATGAACAAAGGAGGATCAAGGAATACCAAGCAAAAACACAGAAACTCCAGCGAATTGGACATAGGCTTTGGAAGAACTCAAAATAAAATTCAAAAAACAATTAAAAGAGGCTGAAGACACCTGGGAAAAGATCTTAAAAAGCAAGATAGAATACTTCCAAGCATTCATAAAGAAAAGACCGGACTTAAACAGAAAATATGATGCCCAAACACAAAACTCAAGAGAATCACCAAAAATTAAGAAAGAAGGAAAAAACAAAAAAAACTTTTTTAAAGGGACCCAATAAGTTAAAATGATTGGTATCCCCACAAGAAAAGAGGATACTGGTAACTCTTAAAAATTGTTATTATCACCTGGGTAGCTAGAAGAATTATACTTGGAGGGAACAGTGACAAACTGTATAGGATGAAATGCAAAAACATATATAACTAGAGGTAAAAAAAAAAAGAGGTTAATACTAAGAGAAATGGGAAAAGAGACAAATGGGGTAAATGTATATGTCATAAAGAAGCTCATGGCGGGAGTGGGAAAAACACAAATACAATGGAAGGGTAAAGAGGCAGGAGACAGGAAATACTTAATTCTTATGGGCCCTGAAATTGACTCAAAGAGGGAAGAACAATCAGATCCATTGGGGTAGAGAATTGATTCACACCCTAAAGGGAAGTAGAAGGGTAACAAATGGACTGGTGGGGAGGGAAGCAATACAAGGGAGGGAGAGGGTGGGGGTAGTTTAAAAAGACCGTAAAAAAAAATAAGGGGGGGGAATAAGAAGGGAGGGGGGTAGAAAGGGAAGTAAAATAAGGGTGGGAATTAGGGGGACTGATTAAAAACAAAACACTGGTGTAGAAGGAAATAGTAAAAGAAGAAAGGGCAGGACTAGGAGTGGAAATCAAAATGTTGGGAAATACACAGCTGGTAATCATAAATCTGAATGTGAATGGAATGAACTCACCCATAAAATGGAAGCAAATAGCAGAATGGATTAGAAACCAAAATCCTACCATATGTTGTCTACAAGAAACACACATGAGGAAGGTAGACACACATAGGGTAAAATTAAGTGGATGGAGCCAGATATATTGGGTATCAGCTGAGAAAAAGAAGGCAGGAGTCGAAATCATGATATCTGATAAAGCCAAAGTAAAAATAGATCTGGTTAAAAGAGATAGGGAAGGTAATTACATCATGATAAAAGGCAGTATAAACAATGAGGAAATATCAGTACAACATGTATGCACCAAATGGCATAGCATCCAAATTTCTAAAGGAGAAACTAGTGGAGCTCATGGATGAAATAAATAGAAAAACTATACTAGTGGGAGACCTGAATCTTCCTCAATGAGAACTAGATAAATCAAACCAAAAAATAAATAAGAGAAGTGAATGAAATCTTGGAAAAATTAGAGTTAGTAGATATGTGGAGAAAAAGAAATAGGGACAAAAAGGAATATACCTTCTTTTCAGAAGCACATGGTATATTCACAAAGATTGACCAGGTAGTAGGGCATAAAAGCATTGCAAACAAATGCAAAAGAGCAGAAATAATAAATGCAACCTTTTCAGATCAAAATGCAATAAAAATAATAATTAGCAAGGGTACATGGAGAGGCAAATCAAAAATTAATTGGAAATTAAATAATACGATACTCCAAAATCATTTAAAGAACAAATCATAGGAACAATTAATAATTTCATTGAAGAAAATAACAATGATGAGACATCCTTTCAAAATCTATGGGATGCAGCCAAAGCAGTACTCAGGGGACAATTTCTATCTTTGAGTTTATATATTAACAAATTAGAGAGGGCAGAGGTCAATAAATTGGGCATGCAAATTAAAAAACTATAAAGTGAACAAATTAAAAATCCTCAGATAAAAACTAAATTAGAGATCCTAAAAATTAAAGGAGAAATAAAGTCAAAAGCCAAATAACTATTAATTTCATAAATAAGACTAGAAGCTGGTACTTTGAAAAAACAAATAAAATAGACAAAGTACTGGTCAATCTAATTTAAAAAGGAAAGAAGAAAACCAAATTAATAACATCCAAGATGAAAAGGGAGACCTTACCTTATGAAGAGGAAATTAAGGCAATCATTAAAAACTATTATGTCCAATTATATGGCAATCTAGATGATATGGATGAATATTTACAAAAATATAAATTGCCTAGACTAACAGAGGAAGAAATAGACTTCCTAAACAATCCCATATCAGAAAAAGAAATTGAACAAGCCATCAAAGAACTCCCTAAGAAAAAATCCCCAGGTCCAGATGGATTCACAAGTGAATTCTATCAAACATTCAAAGAACAACTAATCCCAACATTATACAAACTATTTCACAGAATAAGCAAAGAAGGAGTTCTACCAAATTCCTTTTATGACACAAATATGGTACTGATTCCAAAGCCAGGCAGGTCAAAAACAGAGAAAGAAAACTATAGACCAATCTCCTTAATGAATGTAGATGCAAAAATCTTAAATAGGATGCTAACAAAAAGATTCCAGCAAGTGATCACAAGGATTATTCATTATGACCAGGTAGGATTCATACCAGGAATCTAAACAATTGGAAAAACATCAATTGCTCATGGGTAGGAAGAGCTAACATAATAAAAATGACAATTCTACCCAAATTAATTTACTTATTTAGTGTCATACCCATCGAACTTCCAAAAAGTTTTTGCTGAATTAGAAAAAAAACATAACAAAGTTCATTTGGAAAAACAAAAGATCAAGGATATTCAGGGAAAGCATGGGAAAAAATGCAAAGGAAGGAGGTCTTGCAGTCCCAGATATCAAACTATACAATAAAGCAGTGGTCATTAAAACAATTTGGTACTGGCTAAGAGACAGAAAGAATCAGTGGAATAGACTTGGGGTAAGTGACCTCAGCAAGACAGTCTATGATAGACCCAAAGATCCTAGTTTTGGGGACAAAAATCCACTATCTAATAAAAACTGCTGGGAAAATTGGAAGACAGTATGGGAGAGATTGGGTTTGGATCAACATCTCACACCCTACACCAAGATAAACTGAGAATGAGTGAATGACTTGAATATAAAGAAGGAAACTATAAGTAAATTAGGTGAACACAGAATAGTATACTTGTCAAATCTTTGGGAAAGGAAAGATTTTAAGACCAAGCAAGAGTTAGAAAAAATTACAAAATGTAAAATAAATAATTTTGATTACATTAAATTAAAAAGTTTTTGTACAAACAAAACCAATGCAAACCAAAATTAGAAGGGAAGCAACAAATTGGGGAAAAAATCTTCATAATAAAAGCCTTTGACAAAGGTCTTAATTCCTCAAATTTATAAAGAGCTAAATCAATTGTACAAAAAAATGCAATCAAGCCATTCCCCAATTGATAAATGGGCAAGAAACATGAATAGGCAATTTTCAGATAAAGAAATCAAAACTATTATTTTTCATAATATTATCTCAATTAATCCTGAGTTCAACTCAGCAAAGAAAATGAATAATATGGAAATAGGTATTATCACATTTGTATAACTCAGTGGAATTGCTTGTCAGTTGCAGGAGGGGGAGGGAAGAGGGAGAGAAAGAAAATGAATCGTGTAAATGTGGGGAAATATTTTAAATATTAAAAATAAATAAATTGAGGCCAGATTTTAATCCAGGAGGAGAAAATGAAGTAATGTGGGTAAATGCTATATTGACAGTCAGAAAAGCGGGGGTTGAAATCTCACCTCTAACACTTATTAGTTATGTGACCCTGGGTAAGTTCCTTCACCTCTAGACCTCAGTTTCCTCATCTGTAAAATAGACATAACACCCTAATGCCAACCTAGATGGCACAATAGATTATATTTTAATGTTTACAAAACAGTTTCCTCACAATAATCCTATGAGGCAGAGGTAACAAAAAATCTTTCCATTTTTAAAGAGACTTAAAGCTCCAGACCTTACAAAGTTCTTTAGTCTGGCTACTTCGATATTCTGGCCCAGAACCAGTAACATATGGGTCTAGAACAGATCCAGAAGGTACACACTAGACCAAGGTTACTCTTAAGTCTTCCAGTGCCACTTGAAAATGTACTTGAGGTAGCTTTAGAGTAAAATCTCATACTGAAGCACATCTTCAGGCCTGCCCTTAAAATAACAATATATATACAGAAATAGAAACAGCTCCAATTATTAGGATCCAAAATTGGCCCAAAGCAGGGTCCCTCACAATTCTTATGGTCCAGAATAGAACTTACCCTAAGAGATACCGAGGACCAGACTTGCTTCCCAAAAGCAAAGCCACTTTTACAAAGCTACTTTTACAAAAATGATGGCAGATATAGTTCATAAAAATATTCAATATTCACTGTCAGAGATGGCCCAAATTACATATTTATTGTTGTTCAGTTGCTTCAGTCATGTCTGATTCTTCATGACCCTATTTGGAGTTTTCTTGGCCAAGATACTGAGTGGTTTGCCATTTCCTTCTCTAGCTTATTTTATAGATGAGGAAATTTATAGATGAGGAAACAGAAGCAAATAGGGTGAAGTGTTTTGCACAAGGTCACACAGCTAGTACATATCTGAGACTGGATTTGAACTCAGGTTTTCCTGGTATTCTACTCTCCTACCACCTAACTTCACAGACTAGGTTTTTGTTTTATCAAATTACCAAGGAAAATTTTTATGGAATTAGACTAAATAATAACAAATTTCGCATGAGGAACAATAGTTCAACAACATTAAGGCAAAGAATTTTTAAAAAGTAAGAAGGAAGGAGATTTGGCATAACCAGATTTCAAATTATATGTCAAAGCTATTATAATCAAAATTTCTCTGGGAATGAATAGAAATTAAAAAATAGATCAGTGAAACAGAATTACATAAGCAAGGTCCAGAACTGTAAATTCAGAGCTGGCTAAGTGTTCACAAGGGTGCTCACTTCCAATAACAAGAGAAAATTTAACAATGTAAATGGCCTTGGCAATCATCATCTTTTCTAATCAGGTTTCTAATCCACAGAAGACTGAAGAAGTCTTCTAGTCTAGAAGACTAATCCACTCTTCATTATTCCAGTAAGGAAAATGAATAAGGAAAAATGTGAAATGTTACTTTAAAAAAAATTCATTTTATGTCCCCAAACTCAAAAAAACTATTTTGGCCCAATGCTTTGTGGGGGAAGGGAGGGGGGACATCTGCCCCTTGATGTTTTAAATGACATCATATTTAAATCAAACAGTATTGTATACATTTAGACTCAGTTCCTGAGAGACCTGTTTGGCCATAGGAATACCTGAAATTCTCAATCGGTTATAGTTCTCCAGGTCAGGTTTAACTAAATACAGCAGCCTAACCAACAGTTTTTCCAAGTAGAGTAACAACAATTCTATGACAAAGAAATTCCAAAGGGAGGGAAAAAGTAGTAGAGAAGGGCACAGAAAGTAAAAATATAAGAGTCCCAAAAGGGGAAAGGGAGACTAAATGAGTCAAGAGCCAATCTATTGTTTTGTTGTTTAAAATAACAGCCCTAAGAGAAGTAAGACTTCAACCCCCAAAGGATGACTATCTGCAGCTCTCTATCAATCACGTTTCTCTCTCAGAGAGTTGTGTAGTATGTCATTGAAATAGCCCCAAGGTGCAGTTAACTTCCTGACTTTTTTCCTTAAAGGCCAGGAAATCCCTCTTGGCCCTGGGATCCCAGTCTTAAATCTCCCTAGAATCCACTGTGGATGAGTTTGGTGGTTCCAGTGGAACTGAGGTTTCACTGAGGTTTACCACTGTAGTTTTCAGGGTCCCTGCATCCTTGAATACAGGGCTAAGGCTAACTGATAGATGCCATGAGGCAATCTAATTCCTTCAGAAAGATGCCCCTAGACTCTAGCAACACCAGAGAATATGAAGAGACTCCTATTTAAATTTTCTAGACATTTTCTGGATGATGCTGGAAAATGGAACACTTTTTAATAGAAGTCTTAAGGGAATTGGCAACAAAGCTGATTCCCCATCTTAACCCCAGTTCAGATGATATAAATTTAGTACAGACTTCAAGATTTCGTCCATGTAAGAATTTCCTCCACAGATAAATCTCAAGGTGTTTTAAACCTCAGAAGATAAGTGTTCTTGAGTTATTGTGCCCCAAAAAATTCATTACCTGATGGCTGGCTGTTTGGGGACAATCCTCTCCAAATTTAGTTAAGCTAGACCTCACAAAGGGCACACACAAAGTGAGGACTCTTATGTCTCCCTCCCTCCTCCATTAGCCCTCTTTCATTCTTTCTTCTTCCTCTGTTTCTGTCTCCCTTTCCTTCCTCTCTCTCTCTCTCTGTTTCTTTCTCTCTCCCCCTCTTTCTCTCAGCTGGCCAGAACTCCCCTCGGAGTTATTCCTTTGTTTTAAAAACCTAATTAAAGCTTGCATAATCCCAGGAAACATAAAACTTTAAACTAACACTCACACTTTATTAAGAGTGAGTTTTAGATCTTTGCTTCAAAATAGGTTTGCAACCAAAAAGGAACTAGTGGAATAGGAAGGAGACAATACCACTCGTTAGGGGGAGGACAGAGTTTAACTTCCCAGACTTCCTAATTCTGCTCCCCCAGAGCTTCCTTCCACAATCCCTGAAGTCTCACTGTTTGAACAGTTCTATGTGCGTAAGAGAAAACAACAGTCCTCTCTTAGAACTTTCATGCATACCCAGAATACCAATAAAAGAAATGGTTAAAGAAATTATTTAAAAATGAACTATTTTAATGAGCTTTTGCAAACATGAAAATGCTCTATAAAAACCAACTCTAGATACTACGGGTGCCAATCCTTCTCCCAGGCTGTGGATAAACTGTCTTTCTTTCTTTTGATCAACAAAAAAAGGGCATTAAATGAACCGGGATCTAGCCCCTTACCCTGAAGTCTCTTTCCGTATCCCCAACAACCTGTTAACTTCGGCCCAAGCTTGCAGGAAGCTTAGGGAGGTAGTCAGATGGACTGATAGGAAAAGGACACACCCTACCCAGGGGACTTCTGCTCCACTGCGGATCGGTTAACAGGCATTTATTAAGCGCCTACTAGATGACAGGCACAGTGCTGGGAGGTGGAGGCTAGAGCGGAGCACGGACCCCGAGCAGGCGCAGTCCACTCAGTTCCCCACAGCAGTCCCACTACGTGCGCCCCACCCCCGCCTCCAGTCTGGGAGGGCAGAGCCCTGCAGGCCCGGGTCTCCCTTTAAACTTCCTTGGACCAGGCTCAGAGGTGATACCCGAGAACCTGGACCACTCTTCTCCATCCCAGGGCGGGCCTTCCATCCCTGGGTGGGTGCAGGCAGCCCCACATCGCAGTGGGCTCGGACCTCCACTGCCCGCTGTCGTCCCTGCTGCACCCTTTGGTCCCAGCCTCACCTCTTGCTGAGTGGCCGCACGCGTACAGCCACCCGGACGTTCGCCATCCGCCGGCTCCAGCCCCTGAAAGCCCCAGAGCTCCGACGCCCAGGCGGCCCATCCGCGGCATCCCCCAGCCCCAGCCTCAGCCCGCTCCGCCCCACGCATCTCCTCGAACAGCTCCGCCCAGCTCCATACGGGGGCGGGGCCTCCCCAGCCTTAGCCAATCCCAGCAGGCTTCAGCCCCAGCGCCAGAGCCAAGAGACCCCAGCAGAGAGGGCTGCAGAGAGACTTGCGATGCCTTCTCCCACTCTTTTTTTTTTTTAGCTCTCTTTTATGTACTGTCTTTCCCCCACTGGTCTGTAAACTCCCAGAGGACAGAGGCTCTTCCTTTTTTGCTTACATCTGTATCCCCAGAGTTTACAGTGCCTGGCTCAGAGTGCTTAACCCATCCAGTGGACTAGTAGTCGTGGTTCTTAGAGCCCGCCTGCCTGCTGCAGCCTGAGTTCCTCTGGCTGTCACCTTCCTAAAAGGCCCAAATTTCCTTCCCACCCACCCCAAGGCCGCTGTGGCAGGAGTCTTGTGTTCTGTCCTTCTTGGCCTGCCGTAGAGGGCTCTAGTCCTAGGGACCCTTAAAGGAGTGCCTCCAAAGGCTTCTCAGAGAAGAGGGCTTGGAAGCTATAGTTAGAGATAGAACTCCCGCCGACTCAAGTGAGCTTATTCAATTCAACAAACATTTATTAAGGGCCGGGGGGGGGGGGGGGGGGGGGGGGCAGCTGGGTGGTTCAGTGGATTGAGAGCCAGGCCTAGAGACAGGAGGTCCAAGGTTCAAATCTGGCCTCAGACACTTCCCAGCTGTGTGACCCTGGGCAAGTCACTTAACCCATTGCCTAGCCCTTATCATTCTTCTGCCTTGGAACCAATACACAGTATTGACTCCAAGAGGGAAGGGAAGTATTAAAAAAAAAAAAAAGCCAGTGGGGGCAGCTAGGTGGCTCAGTGGATAGAGAGTCAGGCCTGGAGATCGGAGGTCCTGGGTTCAAATTTGACTTCAGACACTTTCTAGCTTTGTGACCCTTAACTCTTACCGTTGTGCCTTAGAACCGAAATGGATCCTAGGACAGAAGGTAAGGACCAAAAAAGAGAGACAGAGACAGAGACAGACAGAGAGAGAGTAAGTACTTGATAAATTCTTGTTTTGCTTCATATATATAGTAGTGTGACCTTGGAGAAATCATTTAGCCTCCCTAAATGCATCAAGTAATTCTCCCAGAAGACATACAACTGTTGATGAAATCAAGGTCTGAACAATAAAGACATAAATAAATAGGATATTGTGCTTTGTTCTGGGGCTGGAAGGAGAATGAGGTGTAACAGGACTAGGTCAATTTAAATAATCTAATAGGAATATACTACTTGTAAACAGTAAATGTGATACAGGCTGGAATGTTATAAGGGCAAGGAGATCCAAAGAGCCCTAAGAAAATTCAAAGTGCTATAATCTGAAGAGCTATTCCATCTCTAGTACCTATGCTACAAAAAAAATTCAACACAGCTATTGCATGCATACTTCTGTTGCTTAGATATATCCAACTCTTTGTAATCCTCTGAGATTTTCTTGGCAAAGATACTGTGTGATTTGCCATTTCCTTCCCTGGCTTATTTGATAGATGAGGAAATTGAGGCAGTTTCACAACTAGTAAATGTCTGAGGACGGATTTGAACTCAGGAAGATGAATCATGCTGTCTCCAGGCCCAGTACTCTATTTACTTCACCACCTACCTACCTATCCCCTCCCATATTGTCTTCCTGATATCCTAAAGGAAGAAAAAAATGAAGATGGAAGGGCAGTGAATGATTTGTCTAGAATTATTCAACTACTTTCATCCCTTCAATTAAGGGACTTTGCATTGCACCCTTGCAGTTTTTTTTTTTCTTTAAACTCTTGCCTTAACTTAGAATTAATTTTGTTTATTGGTTCCAAGACAGAAGAACAGTAAGAGCTAGGCAATGGAAGTTGTGACTTTCCTAGAATCACACAGCTTGGAAGTGTCTGAGGCCAAATTTTAATCAATGACTTCCCAACTCTAGGCCTGAATCTCAATCTCTTGAGCCACCTAGCCATACTTATGTTGAATTTTCAATAACAAAAATCTGCTTCATTTTTATTTAACAAGGGTAGTGTAGTGTACCTACACTAAAGATCCAAAGCCAAAAACTAAAAGTCTCTGCCTTCAAGGAGCTTATATTCTCTTGGATGGTCAACTGATGCTCAGCGGTCCACAGGAGCCCTAGAGTGGACCTTCTTAAGGTCTACCTATGTTGTCTCTGCTGAAATTCCTCCATCAGAGAGACCTTCTTTTGAATAACAGTGCCTCTCTTTTTAAATGCAGAAAAGGAGAAATTTACCCCATTAAAGCCCCTAGATGTCATTAATACATACTTTGGTCAGACTTATACCGGTTTCATGCCTGATATAACCTAGAGATTAAAAAAAAAATAAAGGAGGAAGTGGAGTTGTTAGTTATGTCTGCATCACAGCAATAGTACACATCTTTCAGACAGAAAAAGACATCATTTGAGACAAGCTGGCTTTAAATTTATTTAAATTCCTGTGATTTTCCCTCCCAGTTACCTCTTTGTAAATGTTTGTTTTCCCATAAGTATAATATCAACAAGTAGTGTCCACAGCTACCAGAAAGTTATACTGCTATGCTGCCATCTTTAGGTAAGAGATGGTTTTTAAAAAGCTTTATATATACACAGGACAAGTTAGGAAAGGATTTCCCTGAAGGGGAAAGAGAGAGAGAGGGAAGGAGGGAGGCAAAGAAGGAAGGAAGGAAGGAAGGAAGGAAGGAAGGAAGGAAGGAAGGAAGGAAGGAAGGAAGGAAGGAAGGAAGGAAGGAAGGAAGGAAGGAAGGAAGGAAGGAAGGAAGGAAGGAAGGAAGGGAGGAAGGGAGGTAGGGAGGGAGGGAGGGAGGGAGGGAGGGAGGGAGGGAGGGAGGGAGGGAGGGAGGGAGGGAAGGAGGAATTTTCCTTTCAGGGAATTGAGGTTTTAATCTTTCTTCTGTGATAAGTCTCCATTTTATCTCTACACTAAACCACTTTACCTTTAAAAATTAAGTTCCTCTATGCCCAAAGGGTGCTAAAAGACTGCCTACCCTTTGATTCAGCTATAGCACTGCTGGGTTTGTACCCTAAAGAGATCATAAGGAAAAGGACTTGTACAAGAATATTCATAGCTGCGCTCTTTGTGGTGGCCAAAAATTGGAAAATGAGGTGATGCCCTTCAATTGGGGAATGGCTGAACAAATTGTGGTATATGTTGGTGATGGGATACTATTGTGCTAAAAGGAATAATAAAGTGGAGGAATTTCATGGGAACTAGAATGACCACCAGGAATTGATTCAGAGTGAAAGGAGCAGGACCAAAACATTGTACACAGAGACTGATACACTGTGGCACAATCAAATATAATGGACTTCTCTACTAGCAGTAATGCAATGTTCCGAACAATTCTGAGGGACTTATGAGAAAGAACACTATCCACATCCAGAGGAAAAACTGGGAATAGAAACACAGAAGAAAAACAACTACTTGATGGGTCGATGGGGATATGATTGGGGATGTAGGCTCTAAATGATCATCCTAGTATAAATATCAGTGGTATGGAAATGGGTCTTGATCAACAACACATGTAAAACCCAGAGGAATTGCATGTGGGCTATGGGAGAGGCATGGGGGAGGGCTGGGAAAGAACATAAATCTTGTAACCATGGAAAAATATTCTAAATTAATTAATAAAATAAAATGAGAACATCAGGAAAAAAATTAAGTTCCAGTTTGGGTACAAGAGTGCTATTTTACCTGAGGTTAGGTTATAGAGTGAACCATAAGGCAAAAATCTTGAATAATGAAAACTAGAGGAAATAACTAGACCAGTGGTTAGATTGCCATAGGGAACTCCCAGAGGGGCAAACTCCATCTGCTAATGCAAGTCAGCCATCAAGAGGCTATGGTTGAACCCTTTATCATGTTTTTATCTAATTCCCTAGAGATACCATTTACTTTATTCTTCTTCAGAGTGAACTTAAATTTAAATTTAAAACAAAATGGCTTTATCAAATCCTGGTGGCTGAACTGAGAATGATGGAGAGCTGAATAAGGGGTTAAATCAGATTCAAAATGCAGCTCCCTTCCTCAACCTTTATTCATGTGGCTCACCCAAGGAAGAAAGTCACAGTGTGACCTCCTAAGGAGGACCTGGCAGGCCAGCCTGAGCACTTTTTCCTCTGGTCACAAAAGCTCTAGCCAAGGGACCCATAATGCCAAATGTGGTCTCTCTCGTTGGGAGTGTGGCTAACTTGGAGTTTGGGGCCTCACAAGGTTAACAGAAACTTGAGGTACCAAGACAGAGGAAGCCCCGGGAACTTTCAGATGTGCAAGGTTGAAGGATAAGAGCTCCTTCACCCAACAGTTTGGCTTAGCTGCTTGGTCTGCCTAACAGGGAGAGGAGGGAAGGAAAGGATGGATGGATGGATGGATGGATGAACTGTCCATTCACCAGGAAAGTACCTAGTCAATGACACCTACATCAAATGCTCATACAATACTGCAGTCATTGATTTATATTATTATACAAAAGCCTGCGCAGCCACATTAGGGATCTGCAAAACCAAGTCCACCTTGGGTGTCTGAAGGGCTCACTTAGAGGCTGCCAGCTTGTGGAGGACTGTGCCAGGGCATACCTTTCAACTAACGAGTAGGCTATACAATAGGAAAGTTAGTTGTAGAGCTGCCATCTCTTCACACTAGTAGCCACTGAATAAATTCTGATAGTTGAGAGCAAGAAAAGAAATGGTTAATTTCCTTTTGGTATGTGCAGTGGTCAGTATCTAGGGAATTCCAGAGCTCACAGGATTGTAAATTTAAAGTTAAAATGGACCTTGAAGTCTAAGTTCAACCCCATTTTACAAATGAGGAAATGGGCACTGAGCAGTTAAATGACTTGCCCAGAGTCACACATCAAAATAAGTGCTTAATTAAATCCCAGGGAATTTAATAATTTGGGCTGGGTTTTTTTTTTCAACTCTTACCTTCTGTCTTAGAATCAATACTTGGTATTGGTTCCAAAGCAGAATAGTGGGAAGGGCTAGGCAATGGCAGTCAAATGATTTGCCCAGGGTCACACAGCTAGGAAGTATGGGTTGGGTTTTGATCCTAGTTCTTCTTGATTACAATTCCAGCACAATCTCTACCATAACTACTCTTCCTCATTATAAATAAAAGCTGCTAACAGTTTTTTTCTGGCTTGGGAATATTTTTAATTCAGTGACCACAGCATTGCATTTAAAACTCTTATTTATTCAAAACCCCAATTTAACCCTTACAAAATCAAAGCTATCTATATTCATATGAAAATATGCTCCAAATCACTATTATTTAGAGAAATGACAATTAAAAAAACTGAGTTACCACTTCACACCTATCATACTGGCTAATATGGCAGAAAAGGAAAATAATTCAAATGTTGGAGAGGCTATAGGGGAAAAAATGAGATGCTAATGCCCTGTTGGTGAAGTTGCAAACTGATTCAAATATTCTGGAAAGCAATTTGAACCAGAAATACCACTATCAAATCTGTATTCCAAATAAATTTTTTAAAAAGGAATTAGACTTATATGTAAAAAAAAAAATTATAGAAGCTCTTTTTGTGAAGGCAAAGTATTAGAAATTGAGATGTACATCAGTTGGGGAATGACTGAACAATTGTGGTATGTGATTATGATAGACTACTATTATAATATAAGAAATGATGAGTAAGATGCTTTTATAAAAATCTGGACTTACCTGAACTGATGCAAAGTGAAGTGAACAGAACCAGGAGAACAGTGTACAGTTATAGCAATATTATAGAATGAGCAACTTTGAATGACTTAGCTATTCTGAGCAATACAATGATTCAAGAAAATTCTGAAGGATTTATGATGAAAAATGCTATTCTTCTCTAGAGAAAGAAATATTCTGAATGTAGATCAAAGCATAGTTTTTACTTTTTCTTATTTTTGTGTTTTCTTTCATAATAAAAATAATCTGGAAATGTTTTGCATGACTGCATATATATAGCCTATATCAAATTGCTTGCTTTCTCACTGAGGAGAGTAGGGAAGGAGGGAGAGAATTTACAATTTTAAAAACATTAAAAATTGGGGGCAGCTGGGTGGCTCAGTAGATTGAGAGCCAGGCCTAGAGATGGGAGGTCCTAGGTTCAAATCTGGCCTCAGACACTTCCTAGCTGTGTGACCCTGGGCAAGTCACTTAACCCCATTGCCTAGCCCTTACCATTCTTCTGCCTTGGAACCAATACATAGTATTGCTTCCAAGATTGAAGGTGAGGGTTCATTAAAAAAAAAGTTAAAAAATGTTTTTACATGTAATTGGAAAAACATGAAGTATTTGCAAATAGAAAAAAAAATTACTTTCTAGCTCATGAATCCTTCCTAAAATGTAACCATATACACTGGAGACATTATTTTGGGATTATTCATTCTTCTGCTCAATTAGATAAACATTTAAGTGTCTACTAAATGTAAGGTACTGTGGTAGACAATGAAGATACAAAGACAAAAATGAAATAGACACTGTCCTCAAGGAGCTTATTATTCCACTAACAATATTCTTCCATTCAAGGAGTTCTACCTGAATCCGTCTAATATGTTAGAAAAAAAATCAAAACATTTCTTTCCTCTAACCACCCCCCTCACTTCTCCCTTCAAAAAAAAAAAAACAACAAACCTGACTCCCACTCCAACCTGGGTCAAGTTAGAGCTGCATTTGATGGCAAAAAAATTTCAGTTGAGAAGGAAGAATCTTTTCTGATATTGCACAAGGGCAAGTTTAAGGCTCTAAGAGAATATAAAGTTATAGTCTTAAAATGCCTTGAATGGGAAAGGTTTATGGTTTATTTCCCAGTAGTAGAAATCAAATATTCATTCAATTTTAAAACTTTGAAAGAAATAGCAAGAAACAGGACATATCCAGAAATATTTGCATTTATATTTTATATAAATTTATTTATAGAGATTCATAGAGTATAGAGACTGGACCTGTGATTTCACTAACCCAGGGAACTCCTGAATGAGGAAATTCCCTTTACCAGCAAAGGCCAGCATCTTCTCTATAACTAAGTCCAATGATGGTGAACCTTTTAGAAAATGTGCTGTGCGCCTCCCCCCCACCCCACCTGGAGTCCCCACCCTACCCCACCATAGGGGAGGGAGAAAGAGAAGTAGCCTGAACATTCTGTTCAAGGGAGGGGGAGTAAGTGTAGAGAGGCAGTGAGAGCAATGGAGAGAGGATAAGAAGCAGCTCTGCCTGTGTCCCTCTGCCTTTCTAGTAATTCTGCCAGGGATGGTGTGCATGTGTCCACAGAGAGGTCTGTGTGTGCCATCGTTGGCACACGTGCCATAGGTTCGCCATTATGACCTTAGTCTTTGAGAGCTGCCTAGGAAACTAAGTTAAATGACTAGTCCTGAGTAAGTGAAGCCATTCAAGTGTCAGGGGCTTTACAACTCAGGCCTTTCTGACTTCTAGGCCAGGGCTTTTTCTAATCATGCCATGATGTTTCTCCTCAAACTTTTTATTTTAATAAAGATGTTGATATATCCATAAATGTGTGGGTTTACACCTAATGTAATAATGTACTTTATCTGTATTTCAGTTTTCTATTGTATTCTCCTCTTTGGTGTGAATCATCAATGGGTGACTCTATACGGAGCACATCTGACTATAGAAGACCAAACAAATGACTACTTGGCTCCTTTGGAGCCACTGCAACTGTACTTTGATGCCCCAGCACTCACTTCATGCATTGAGAAGTAGAACAAGCTATAGAGGTACCTAAACCTCAACAGTCTATTAGTATAGGATTCAGATGAAGTCTGCATATCTTAAATGATCATTTGTTTTGATGAAGATAAAGTTTATTTTTGTCCCTGTAATTTTAGAATATGTCATCTCAATAGTCCCAATAATAATTACAACCCTCCTATTATTTCATCCACAGCCTTAGAGATGTATTGAGCCTGAAAAATGAATCACTATGTAGCCTATCTGGTCATGAGCTTCTTCAACTCTAAGCTGAGCCTCAAAAAACCTATGCTTTATTACCAGGTCCAAACTCAAAACCTTTTCAGTTTGACAGAACCTACCCAAATTGGCATTGTCATCTAGAGATGTTGTGACAAGGAAATCACTTTAAAAGACTGATATATATTAATTTAAGGTCGCCAAGGAATTCAGCTATGTAATTCCTAAATGAAAACTCAAGTCAGCCGTCAACCTTTTATAGAGTTTAATTACAAACAGGAGGAAGAAAGGAATTAGAGAGAGAGAGAGAGAGAGAGAGAGAGAGAGAGAGAGAGAGAGAGAGAGAGAGAGAGAGAAAGGGGAGAGAAGGGAATAGGGCTTAAATACCCCTTCTGTTTAGGCTGGGCCAAAAGGCCCAAGCCCTTAGATAGCTGGGGCAAAGAAAGGAGATCAGTCCCTATTACTCACGTGACCAAAATGGAGAAACAGTCTCAGCGGCCTCCACCTCCAGCTTCCTTCAGAGCAAGCTTCTCAGAGCACACTCCAACCACTCAGAGCCAAAACTCTCCAACCACCCCCCAGTCCTCAGACCCCTCTATCTTTAAGGAAACCATCCAGGTTCCCTCCCCTCAGTTCTCACATCTACCAATCACTGTCCATGTCTCCCTGTGCCAATGGAGGCTCTAGCTTAACCCAGGACCGCCCAGAGGTCTCTGGCTTTGCACATGTCTGTTGAAGGTCATATTCTCAAATAATTAAATCTTTGATCCTTTGCTACAGCCCTTCCTAAATCCTGTTACCCTGAGTAGGGTAGAGATTGGAATAATTAAATTTTGATCTATGCTGCAGCCCTTCCTCAATCCTGTTAGGACTGAGTGGGGTGGAAATTGTATTTTCCAAAACCTGTTTCTGTCATTCCAAGTATCTCTATTGTATCAATTCTAAAATCAATCATGACTCAAAGAAATTCCTGTTCTGTGCTTAAGCATAGGTCAAAGCCCTTTCCATTGTTCAGCAAAAGGTTTCTGTCCTAAAGTAATCTTAAGTAGGGAGAAGGGTCCTTCTCCCATGCCAATGGGGTTCACATTCCAATAGACTATCAGTAAGAAATTTTCCAAGTATGAAATTTCCCAATGGTGAAATTTCCAACATTTATAAGTCTAAGAAATTTTGAGGTTTACAATGTGGAGGTAGAAAGACACTAAATACAAGGGGCAGGCAGTTAGGTGGCTCAGTAGATGGAAAGCCAGGCCTGGAGACAGGAAGCCCTTGGTTCAAATCTGGTCTCAGATATGTCCTACCTGTGTGATCCTGGGCCTCAGATATGTCTTTCCTGTGTGATCCACTTAATCCCAATTATTTACCCTTACCACTCTCCTGTCTTGGCACCTACTTAGGATTAATTCTAAGTTGGAAGGTAAGGGTTAAAAAAAGAAAGACAATAGAGAACAAAAATGAACAATTTGGATTCATTTATAACAATTAAAAACCACCCACCACAAAGTGTTCAGGCAAATCAAGAAGCATTTATTAGGCACTTGTTATGTGCCAGGCTCTGTGCTAAGCTCTGAGGATTCAAAGGAAGGGAAAAAAGTCCCTGCCATAGATGACAATCGAATGGAAGAGAGCTTATAATTACCTGGCAGAGTAGAGATATACAGTTTTACATGTAGTCCTTTTTTTTTCTGTTCTTTGGATAGAAAAATGTTTATGTTGGTTGATTTTATTAAATTCAATAAAAACAAATGAACAGAGATAGGCAAGTGAAAAGACATCAAAATCAGCTAACACAATTTACCTCAATCACACAGAAAAAAAATCCTGACAGTATGATGTTTTAGAGACAAAGATTAATGTTAAAATATTTCTGGAAATAATGGGGTTTTAAGTTGAGTAACAAACGGGGATAATTATGATCAAAACCATTAGATCTCAACATGGAGATACACATCAATTTACCAGGAAAATGGATTTCAAAAAGAGTGATTGGGTTCTTAATGACTTCATACTTTACACTGTGTAGTAAAGTCATCTGATACAAGGTGCTTTTATAATACCTATATAAGTTAGCAGATGTATAAACTGAATCTTCTGACTATGTAGGTGAGTGAGTGTTGAGGTATGAAGGCAGATATCAGAACTGCAGAAATGCCGATTACTTTCTATTTAATAAAAAACAAAAATAGGAGAGGATATTTATGGCACCAGTAGGATCAGATGTGTCTGAAGCAATTATTAGTGCCAATTCCTACAATCTGCCCCTTTCTTGTCCCATTTTTCTTCAAATTACTTGTTCTTAGTTCTTTTTCTTCCTCCATGACTACTCCTGTAGACCATTCAGAGATAACTCTCAACCTAGTCAGTAGAAGCAATGTCAGATTCAACTAGCTTTCTGCTTGTAAAGATTTCCCCTAGTTTGGATGATCTGTTGTGAGTAGGGTAACTACTGTAAATAGATTTAGGCAACTGGTTTCTTGTCACACCCATGTGTAGTCTGTGCGGATCAAATGCATTATCCTTTATGTTAAATACATCAATCCATTTATATGGAAAAAAAAGGAGGTAAAATCAGTTTTGGTCACAATGGACTCAAATAAAACTAAGAAAAAGAGGTTTCATGAGTAGAATTAGCAAGAAAGCCTGTAAATTCTTCTGTTATGAATGGACATCAACCCCACATGTTGGTAAACAGAAATAAAATCATCCATCATCATTTGGTATCAAGAGTCAGATGGCTCTGAGTTTGGGTCTGAAAGGTGGAAGAGTGGTTACAGTCTTGTGCTTTTTTTGAAGAGATCTTCAGAAAACAATTTGGTGATAGAAGAAGAAATTTCCTTTTGTTGCTCTCTCCACTTCAATATGTTTTCTATCAGTTGCTCTGTCTCTCCCTCCAAGACAGTCATTCTTGTCAAAGCCCTATCCTAAAACATTTGAAAGGAAAAAGTGAGAAAATACATATCAGTGAACATGCACACAAGTTTAAGGTATGAAAATTAAATACTAATATTCAAAACTTCAAAGTAATTTACATTTACTATATGAACAAATGAGCTAACTTCTGAAAAAGAAAGCTTTAAAGAGAAGAAGTATGCCAACTTCAAAAGTCAGCAATGCTAGACATTTAAAGATTGAACTAAAGAGGGTTGTTTGGCATGCTAAGCTGTTGGTTGTAAAACAGGACTATCAGTGAGATAAGGAAGAACAAAGGTGGAGGTGTGGAGATGTCTCCATGAGAGATACTATCTCTCATGAATTATGTTAACTTCAGGACCTAGAAGACAAAGTTAGCCAGGTGGTGGGTCATAGAAGGCATAGATCTCAGAAGTACTTTTTACTAGAGCATGGGCAGAATAGAGAAGATTATGTGTTTAAAGTTATTAAAGGAGTGAAGAGAAAAATATGCAGATAATCAGAAGAGAATAGTATCTTAAATGGGAAAAGGTAGGAACAGGAATCAGGTTTTCCTGGGTTCTAGTCCCATCTCTCATTATATATATTTTTATATATATAGCATGTAATTTCACCACTCAAGGCTTAACTAAAAATGAAGTAAAAATAATTTTAGAAATGATACTAAAGTGAACTTACCATATTTTTCACACTGGAGTCTAAACAAGGAATGTTTCTTATGGTCTCAACATGGGATTCTAGTTTCTCAATGAAATTCACTGCCAGATCCAGCAATTGTACCACATACCTAGGAGAGGATCAAAGTTAATGGAGGGGTTTTCTAAGTTGTCTCTAGTTTTTCTTTCAGCCAGAACTTTTTAAATTTTAAAAATTTTAATAAACTTCCACATAAGTTTTTCAAAGTCATATGATCCATATTATCTCCCTCCTTTCTTCTCTCCTCCTTCCTGGAGATGACAAGCAATTAAATTTGGATTATATATGTATTATCACACAAAACATTTCCATATTATTTTTATAAGCAAATAATCTTATAGAACCCAAACCCCCAAAATATATAACCATATAAACAAGTGATAAATCATGAATTCATCTGCATTTCTACTCCAACAGTTCTTTCTCTAGAAGTGGATAGCATTCTTTTTCAAAAGTCCCTCAGAATAGCTCCCTAGGTCAGTGAAATCACAGGTCCAGTCTCTAACTCTTTGCTTTGGTAGCAAAGTCTATCACATCTGATCATTCCACAATATTATAGTTACTATTTATGATGTTCTCCTGGTTCTTCTTATTTCACTCTGCATCAGTTCATATAGGTCTTTCTAGTTCTTTCTGAAATCATCCTGTTCATCATTCCTTATAGTACAATAGCATTCCATCGTCATCACATACCACAATTTGTTCAGCCGCAATTCTTTGCCACCACAAAAAGAGTAGCTATAAATATTTTTGTACAAATCAGTCCTTTCCCATTTTTTTTTTATCTCTTTGGGATACAGACTCAGTAGTGGTATTCCTGGATCAGAAAGTATACATTCTTTTATAACCCTTTGGGCATAATTCCAAATTGCCCTCCTGAATGGATCAGTTCACAATTCCATCAGCAATGCATCAGTATCCCAATTTTGCCACATGCCCTCCAAAATTTATTACTTTCCTTTACTATCATAATGGCTAATCTGATGAATGTGGAGAGGTACCTTAGAGTTGTTTTAATTTGCATTTCTCTAATCAAGGGAGATTTCGAACATTTTTTCATGTGATAATTGATAGCTTTAATTTCTTCATCTGAAAACTGTCTATTCATATCCTTTGACCATTTAACAAATGGAGAATGACTTGGATTCTTATAAAGTTGACTTAGTTCTTTATATATTTGAGAAATGAGATCTTTATCAGAGAAATTTGTTATGAAAAATGTTCCCCAATTTGTTGTTTCCTTTCTAATCTTGGTTGCATTGGTTTTGTTTATACAAAACCTTTCTAATTTAAGATAATCAAAATTATTCATTTTACATCTTATAATGTTCTCTGTCTTTTGTTTGGTTATAAATCCTTCCTTTCTCCACTGATCTAACAGGTAAACTATTCTATGTTCCCCTAATTTACTTATACTATCTCTCATTATGTTTATACACTCATTTTGACCTTATCTTGATTTCAGTGTGAGATACTGATCTAAACCTAATTTTTGCTATATTGTTTTCCAATTTTCCCAGAAGTTTTTGCCAGAAGTTCTTATCCCAAAAGCTGGGATCTTTAGGTTTATCAAACTCTAGACTACTGGGGGCAGCTCAGTGGCTCAGTGGATTGAGAGCCAGGCCTAGAGACAGGAGGTCCTAGGTTCAAATATGGCCTTAGACACTTCCCAGCTGTGTGACCCTGGGCAAGTCAATTGACCCCCATTGCCTAGCCCTTACCACTCTTCTGCCTTGGAGCCAATACATAGTATTGACTCCAAGATGGAAGGTAAGGGTTTTAAAAATTAAAAAAAAACAAACAACAACAACTACTCTAGACTACTGAAGTCATTTACCCCTAGTCTCCACCCTTCTATTTCTTAGCCAATACCAGATTGTTTTGATCACTGCTTTACATACAGTTTAAGATCTGGTACTGCTAAGCCACCATCCTTCACATTTTTTTTCATTAGTTCCCTTGATTTTCTTAACCTTTTCTTCTCCCAGATGAATTTTATTATAATTTTTCTAATTCTATAAAATAGCTTTTTGGTAGTTTGCTTGCTATGGCACTGAATAAGTAAATTAATTTAGGTAGGATTGTCACTTGTATTATACTATCTCATCCTACCCATGAGCAATTAATGTTTTTCCAATTGTTTAGATCTAATTTTATTTGTGTGAAGTGTTTTGTAACTGTGTTCATATAATTCCTGTATTTATCTTGGCAAATACATTCCCAAGTATTTTATATTGTCTAGAGTGATTTTAAATGGAGTTTCTCTTTCTAACGCTTGCAGTTGAGGTTTGTTGTGAATATAAAGAAATACTAATGATTTACATGGGTTTATTTTATATCCTGTATGCTAAAGTTATTATTTCAACTAGTTTTTTAGTTGATTTTCTAGAATTCTCTAAGTATGCCATTATATCATCTACAAAGTGATAGTTTAGTTTCCTCATTGCCTACTTAAATCCCTTCAATTTCTTTTTCTTCTCTTATTGCTATATCCAACATTTTTAGTACAATATTGAACAGTAGTGGTGATGGGCACCCTTGCTTCATTCCTGATCTTATTGGAAAGGCTTGTCCCTATTGGAAATTGGAAACTTGTCCCCATTGCAGGTGATACTTGCTGATGGTTTTAAATAATTACTGTTTATTATTTAAAGGAAAGGCCCTTTTATTCCTATGCTATCTAATGCTTTCAATAAGAATGAGTGCTGTATTTTTGTCAAAGGCTTTTTCTGCATTGAGATAATCATGTGATTTCTGTTAATTTGATTATTGATTTGGTCAATTATGCTGATGGTTTTCCTAATATTAAACCAGCCTTGTATTCCTGGTATAAATCCCATCTAGTTACAGTGAATAAACCTTGTGATATATTACTGTAGTTTCTTTGCTAGTATTTTAATATTTTCGCATCAATGTTCATTAAGGAAATTGATCTGTAATTTTCTTTCTGTTTTTGGTCTTCCTGGCTTAGGTATCAGCACCATATTTGTGTCATAAAAAGAACTTCGTAGGACTCCTTCTTTGCTTATTTTGCCAAATCATTTGTATAGTATAGAGATTAATTATTCTTTAAATGTTTGATAGAATTCACTTATGAATCCATCTGTTGGCCAGAACTGATCTCAGTTGAGAGGATTAAAACCTATCCTATAATTTAATAAAAGATAATTAAGTAAAAATTGGATTATATGTACATATGCAATAACTTGGTTTTTAAAGAAATGTATGGATTAAAAAATTCAGAAATTATTTGGTTGTTCTCCCTGTCTTTCAGGAGAACCCTGTCATTCCATACAAACAAATGTTTATTCAACTAGTTCTTACAGCTCCAAAAGGAAAGAGACCAAAGAATCATATCTTCATTATCAACAATTTTGTGTGTGTGTAAATTAACACTCTCCCATAATTTCAATCTATTTCAAACTGATCTTGATATATTAGGTAGAACAGAGTAAAACTCTACATTTAAAAATATTCTGAGGGGAAGCTAGATGGCTCAGTGAATACAGAGCCAGGCCTGGAAATGGGAGGTCCTGAGTTCAAATCTGACCTCAGATACTTCCTAGTTGTGTGACCCTGGGCAAGTCATTTAATCCCAATTATTGTTCTGCCTTGGAACCAATACTTAAAATCAATTCTAAGTCAGAAAGCAAGGGTTAAAAAAAATAATTCTGAGGTATTTGTAACCAAAAATACTTTAAAATAATTATTTCTCTTTGGAGGTAGTGCTCTGTAATATTTATTCACTTCTATGTGCCATGCACTATATAAAGATATTTAGAATATTCATGCATTACTTTAATACTGGATTGGAAAAACTTCATTATAAAGAGTGGCAGTGATTTGCTCAGGGCTAAGTGAGAAATCACTGGTAGAGAAAACATAAGGAAGCAGATGCTCAACTTTTTGTTCTTTTGCTTAATTTTTAAGACCTTATATTTGTATAGCTTTATATTTTTCAAAACAGTCCCACATATACTATTTCATCTAATCCACACAAAACTCCTTGGAAGGAGGTAAACAATGCAGGTACTTTCTCATCTCTGTTCAGAAGATAGCAAAACTAAAGCTCAGAAGACTGTCTCACCCATGTTTCATGACCATTAAATGGAAAAGGCCCATTTAGATTCATGGCCTTCGAATTCCTAGTTTAGCAAAAGCATTTTGTCTGTACACATTCTGCTGCTGATAAATGAAAGGAATAAATTAAAATAACATAAAGCAGTTTCTTTTCTAAAGTTAAATGTCAGAATTTGTCAACTAGATGTACTAAAGAATACTTTTATCCATTTAGTGCTCTCAGCCTAGAATTTTAAACTCATCCCAGCTTTGAAAATTTCTTCCTGTGGAAGCAGTAATAGCTCATATTTCTATAGCATCTTAAAAAAAAAAAAAAGCCTTACCTGCTGTCCTAGAATTTATATTAAGTATTGGTTTCCAAGCAGAAGAGCAGTCACAGCTAGGCAATTAGGGTTATGTGACTTGCTCAGGGTCACACAGCGATGAGTGTGAGGCCAAATTTGAACCCAGGACCACCTGTCTCCAGGCCTAGCTCTCTACCCACTGAGCAACCCAGCTACCCCTATTTCTGAAGCATTTTAAAGTTCCCAAAACACTTAGTTCACAATAATCTTGTGAAGTGGCTGCATGGCTACTCATTGAAGAAGTTCATGCAAGTTTTTTTTTAATCTATTTTACAGATGAAGAAACAGATTTAGGGAGTTTACACAACTTCCCAAGGGTCACACAGAATCTCAAAGTTGGAAGGGACTTCAGAAGTCATCTAGTCTAAGCCACACTGGAAAAAGAATGCCCTCCACAAGAGTATAGACACAACAAGTAGTCAACCAGCCCTTTCTTAAAGACTTCTCCTGGGGCAGCAAGGTGAACAGTGAAAAGAGTTCCAGACCTCCAGTTAAAAAGACCTGGTGGGGGCAGCTGGGTAGCTCAGTGGACTGAGAGCCAGGCCTAGAGATGGGAGGTCCTAGGTTCAAATCTGGCCTCAGCCACTTCCTAGCTGTGTGACCCTGGGCAAGCCATTTGACCCCCATTGCCTAGCCCTTACCCTTCTGTCTTAGAGTTATTACTAAAATAGAAAGTAAGGCAAAGTTGGGACATTAATTCATTGCTGGTGGAGTTGTGAACTGATCCAATCATTCTGGAGGTCAATTTGGAACTATGCCCAAAGGACGCTAAAAGACTGTCTGCCCTTTGATCCAGCCATAGCACTGCTGGGTTTGTACCCCAAAGAGATCATAAGGAAAAAGACTTGTACAAGAATATTCATAGCTGCGCTCTTTGTGGTGACCAAAAATTGGAAAATGAGGGGATGCCCATCAATTGGGGAATGGCTGAACAAATTGTGGTATATGTTGGTGATGGAATACTATTGTGCTCAAAGGAATAATAAAGTGGAGAAATTCCATGGAGACTGGAAGGACCTCCAGGAAGTGATGCAGAGTGAGAGGAGCAGAACCAGGAAAACATTGTACATAGAGACTGATACATTGTGGTACAACCGAAGGTAATGGACTTCTCCATTAGTGTCAATGCAATGTCCCTGAACAATCTGCAGGGATCTAGGAGAAAAAACACTATCCACAAGCAGAGGACAAACTGGGAACAAAAACACTGAAGAAAGGCAACTGCTTGACTACAGGGGCCAAGGGGATATGATTGGGGATGCAGACTCTAAATGAACATCCTAGTGCAAATACCAACAACGTGGAAATGGGTTCAGATCAAGGACACACATGATACCCAGTGGAATCGCGCGTCAGCTGTGGGAAGGGTGGCGGGAGGGGAGAGAGGAAAAGAAAATGACTTTTGTATTCAATGAATAATGTTTGAAATTGACCAAATAAAAATAATGTTTAAAAAAATAAAATAGAAAGTAAGATTAAAAAAAAAAGACCACCATTGAAAGGAAACCAAGTATTTTCTTTTTCTTTTTTTTTAAACTCTTACCTTCCATCTTGGAACCAATACTGTGTATTTTTTACAGCTCTACTAATTAGGAAATTTTCCCCATATCAAGTTTGAATTTCCCTTTTGCAACTTCCAATCAACCTTCAAGAGCCAAAGAGAATAAGTGTGATGCCTTCCCCAGTTTTAGGCTCAACCTATTACCATTTTCAAAAATTTCCATAAAGAATCACTAAATACATTGATCAAAGGAAATCTTAGTAATGCATAATAAAAGGCAACACGATGAAATAGAGAAGGCATTGAATTTAAATTCTGAAGGAACTAGGTTTGGATTATAGCTCTGTTTGCTATGTGATCTTTGGCAAATCTCCTAACTTCTCTACACCAATTCCTCATTTCTCAATTTCCTCCTGAACAATGAGGGGCTATACTAAATTAGGTTCTTTTAACCTGAATGGGGGGGATTATATATTATTTTTAATAACATATAACTCAAATTTAGCATTTCCTTCAATTGTTTAAAAATATTATTCTTAAAAAGGACCTAGAGGCTTCACCAGACTACCAAAGTGGTCCACAATACAAACAAAGTTAAGAAACTCTAGGCCACACGATCTCTCTTCTTCTAGCCCTGAATCTTTTGATTATTCTAAAGGCAAAGTATCATAATGGGAAGAGCATTGGTTCTAAAATGTGATGGTCGGCATTTATATCCTGAGCACTGATCTAGATTAGATGTGTGGATTTATTCAATTCACTTAAACTCTGGACCTCAGTATCCTTATGAAAATGGAAATAATACTATTTATGTTGTTTACCTTGCAGGATGGCTGTGAAGAAAATCTCTTATGAACCCTCAAGTCCTATGTAAGTTTATTTCATGTCACTAAAATTATTTATTTACAAGTGGATTGATTCCATATCACAAGATCGCAACTATCAAAATAATAGAGACTCATTATTTATATTTTCCAAGTTCTGACCTGTGGTAAATGGCTTCAATGGCCAAGTTCTCCTGGCACAAGGGCTTCATCAGTCGATGTCTGAGGGCTTTCTTTTCCTTCAGCACAGTCTCCAAGTGCTGATTCATGTTTTGCAGGGCCTCACACTTTTGAGCTACATAAACCAAAAGTAGTGAATGTAAAAAAGTAAACAGGGTAAAGGATGTTAGCTTTGAGTTCGCTAATCATTTCTTCCCGCTTTGTCACTAGCAGTGATTTTATCTAAGAAACTCTCCCTCTTTCCCTATACCTAATCAAGATCACCAAATCCCAATTACTTTCCCTTTCTCAAATCTGCCCTTTTTAAATTTCATAAATAAAGCCTTCATTCTCACATATGGACTCTGCCTTCACATGTCCAATAGTCTGGGAAATCAATTACCTTGAGTGCTGTTTTGACCTACCCAATACATTCTCTCAGAATCCTACTGTGGTTTCCAATTGCTTACTACTTCACATGAAAATTTGTGACCATGATCTCTACACTTTTCTCAATATTTAATAATTATTATTTTTGTCTATTTTGTAGCTCAAGTGCTCTATTCTATCTAGGCAAATATACTTAGCACCTTTCATTTATTTTTTATTTCTGGGTCATTGGCTATATTATTTCTCTCAAGTGAAATATTTTCCCTATTCCTCAAATCACATCTTGTCCTTTTAACTTAATCAGAATTAGTTAGCATGTATCTGCAGAGTAAGATGCTTATTTGTTTGTATTTCAACTACTCATTCATATATAATTAACTACTCCATTTGTCCCACCTCTATAGAACTATCTTTCTAAAGACAGGACCACTAACTACTCCTTCCTTTGTAACTCCCACATATGCTTTATTGAAACAGAAATTCATTCACCAGAACTGTGAAGAACTTAAGGCATTTATAAATTAAATTGCTAACTCATTCTTAGGCAGAGCTCTTAACCTAGCATTCTGTGAACTTTCTTTTCAATATTTCAATAACTATTTCAATACTGTTGGTTTCCATTGAAATGCCATGTATTTTGTCTGCATTAAAAAATGTTCTTCTACGAATAGCCCATAGCTTCACTAGAATGCCAAAAAGGACCATGACCCCCAAAAGTTAAGAACCCTGCTCTAAAAAAATAGCATTACTTTAACAGAACTTCATAGTTTCCTCTAGCTATATCCTGCCCATCATCTTGTCTGTTACTAAGTCAAGTTCCTGTTTCCCTACATGGTGTTGTATCTAAGTACTAGCAATTATATATGGATTGGTACTTTTGAAAAATTATGTGTGTATGTGTGTGTGTGCACATCTGTGTTTACATACATGCATACACACACTTTTATTTAGTAAAAATTTGTCTTTTTCACCTTCTCTTCCCAACTATCCTACATTAGGAGGAAATAAGCATTCATTACGAGCCAACTATGTGCCAAAAACTGTGCTAAGCAATTTACAAATATATCATTTGATCAGAAGAACTAAGGAAAAAGAAAACCTTTGTTTCAAACATGTATAGTCAAGCAAAACAAATTTCTTCATTTGGCCATTTCCAAAAAGAATGTCTCATTCTGTATTTACCTCTCTCTCAGAAGATATGTAGCATGTTTCATTTTTAGTCCTCTAGAATCATAGATGGTTGTTATTACACTGTTCAGAGCTCCTAATTCTTTCAAAGTTACTTTGTCTTTAGCATATTATTGTCTTTGTATAAATTGTTCTCCTGGTTCTGTCCATTTAATGCTGTCAGTTTATGTCTTCCAAAATTTCTCTGAAACTATTCCCTTCATTTCTGATAACACAATGATATTTTATCATATTTATTATGCAATAACTTGCTCAGTCATTCCCCAATTTTGGGGCACTTCCTCAGATTCCCAAATTTTATTACCTCAAAAAGAGCTGTATTTTCATACATCCTTCTGGTTTGTTTTGCTTAGGACCAAACCCCACCCCCCTTAATCTACCCTTCCTCTAATCCCCCCACCAGTCCTCTCCCCTTTTCCTTCTCTTTCTATTGAATGATATGCATTTCTCTATCCAATTCTATGTGTATATTCTTCCCTTCTTTAAACATTTCAGATGAGGCTGAGGTTCAAGTGTTCATCTCCTCCTCATCTGTATTGATGTCTATTTGTATAACCTGATTTTTGGAGATAATTTCCCCTAAACTTCTTTTCCCTTCCCCTACTCCCACCTCCAGTGGATTCCTTTTCTCTTCCTTTTCTATTTTTAAGATTATCAAGACATGATAAAACCACTTCTAAGCCTTCTGTCTTATTAGATTCCCTCTATGTCTCATGATGATGATAAAGTTCATAAGCAACACAGGTATCATCTCCTCGTATTAAAATGTAAGCATTTACCTACATTTGGTCCTTTATCACTGTTTCTTCTGTTTAACTTTTTAATGTTTCTCTTAACTCCTATGCTTGAACTTCAAAATTTCTACCCAGCTCTAGTCTTTTCATTATGAATACTGGAAGTCCTCCCTTTCATTAAACATTCCATTTTTATATTCAGTTTTGCTGGGTCAAGTAATTGTTGGCTTTAAGCCTATATCCTATGCCTTCTGAAATATAGTACTCCAAGCTCTTTGTTCCTTGATAGTGATGGTTGCTAAATCATATGTCATCCTGTCTGTAGCTCCTGGGTACTTTAATTCTTTCTTATCTGGCTGCTTTCAGTATTTTATTCTTTAATCTGTAAGCTCTTAGTTTGGGCTACATTACTAAGAGTTTTCATTTTATGGTTTCTTTTAGGAAGTGACCAGTGGATTTCTTCTATTTCCATTTTGTGATATATATTTTTTCAGAAAGGAATGGGAGCATTTTCTTACTTTCCATCTGTTCAAACAAGTCTTCCCTAATTTTCTCTGAATTCCTTATTATATTCATTGTTTCTTGAAGTACAATAGTATTCATTATCACATACAGACCACAATTTATCCAGCCATTCCCTAAGTCAAAGGACCCAACTTTGTTCTCTTTTTGCTACCACAAAAAGTGTTATGGATATTTTGAGGTCTTTCTCTGACCTCCTTGGAGAATGATTTAGCCTGTTCTATGATACAGCAAAATTAGGTGACTTGCTGCTGATCATACATGACACTCTAGCTCCTGGCTCCAGGCCATCTCCAAGGCTCTTGGTTGCTCATGCCTACAATTCTCCCTCTCCCAATTTCTACTTCTTAGAACCCTTAGTATCCTTCAAGTCTCAGGTCTATTACCTCAAAGGCCTTTTTCTGTTTAAAGAGTCACCCTACATTCACCCAACCCTTAAATTACTCCATCTTTATTTGGTATAAATACTCTATTTACCTAACTACCTGGGGTCACCATGTGCCCCTCAACAGGCTGTAAGCTCCTTTCATGCATATTCTATCTTGGTTTTGACTTTGTAACCCCAGGATTTAACACAGTGCATTACACATAGCAGAAAATATATATGTTGAATTAAAACAGTACTTTTATCAGGTGTATGCAAACATAACTCTATAATGCTAATAGTATCTAAAAAAGTACAAGCTATAACTTAAGTCAATGTGAAGAATACACAGGAAAAAGAATCAACTGAGTCATATAAGAAAAAAGCAAATTTAATAATTTTTTAATCAAAGAAAAGAAATGCTACACATTTACTTTTAAAATTAGTAAGAGAATACAAATTTACTTAATAAGCCATAATAATAATAATAATAATAAGGCCAATATAATAAATAAAAAATAAATTAAATATACTCCAGTTCTAAAGCACAGGTAGTTAAGAAATAGAGAATATAGTGGGAAGACAGAGACAGATACATTCCGAAAAAGGGAAAGGGAGAGATTGTAACACAAAAACCAACAAAAACAAATATAAATACAGACAAACTTAAATCATCCTTCATATATGCACACACCCACTTTTTAAAGAATACTGTGGTACAGAATTTTAAGGTCATGTTGAATTTTCCAACTATATATATAAATGGGGATATAGCATATCAGTACTTGTTTGCCCCATGGAACTGATGATATTAAGTATAAAACTAAAAATTCCCAATTTCTGATTTAAATTAAATTTAAATTTAAAAAACCATTAGGATAGGAATTGTTTAATTCACTTTTATTTTATTTTTCTCTTCCTTATCAACAGAGATCTAAGATTTGCTTCTCTTACTATATTTTGCATACAATGTTTCAACTTATGTGTATAATAAATGAAAGATTAAAATAGAAAGAATCATAACCTTTGCATCTTGTCACCATCTCCTATTGACCAGCTTTTCATAAGCTTATTTTTTCATAAAGTTCTATCAGAATATAGGAGATGGGGGGCAGCTGGGTAGCTCAGTGGATTCAGGGCCAGGCCTAGAGATGGGAGGTCCTAGGTTCAAATCTGGCCTCAGACACTTCCTAGCTATGTGACCCTGGGCAAGTCACTTAACCCCATTGCCTAGCCCTTACCACTCTTCTGCCTTGGAACTAATACACAGTATTGATTCCAAGACAGAAGGCAAGAATTAAAAAAAAAAAAAGAAGATGGGGAGAAGATTGTTAACTTTTTTGCCATACTTGTAAGGGTTATGGGCAAATGGTGAGGATAAAACTACCAATAAATAAGGTTTTTTATTTCATAATTGTTTGTTCCTGTTTACTACTTGAAGTGCTCAAGATGTCAGAAAAGATATAGAACAATGACACTATAAAATCCCACATCTCTCAAAAATATAAGATATTATGCCTTATTATTTTTACATTTTACTTACAGGTTCTTGGTCTCTTCTGTTAACAAAGATAATCAAGAGATGGCTGAACTGTCTAGCAACTGTTCACTAATTAAAACCACTTACCTAGAAAGAAAGGATGAACAACATCTGCTGTATCCTTTTCTAATGTTAAGAGGTCAAGTTCCAAAGTCTTCTATAAGAGACACAAAAATAATATATGGCTCATTCATAAAGTAGCTTAGGAAAAAGACTCACCTGTGGGCAAAAATACAGCACTTGGGCCATGCTGCTGATAAGGGTTCATTGCAAGAAGGGAAGGAGAGAAGAGGCTAAGTAAATAAAAGGAGATAATCTGTGGCCATCCCCCCTTGTAATTTAGTGAAATATTCCCTTGGGAGGATATAAGGCAAAAAGAAAAGGGGATGTTGATTTTAGAATCAATAAAACTTTCTTTCTGGCAAAACTGTAAAGTAAACATGAACACATTAAATGCTAAAAGTGAAGACTTTACCTGTCTGATTTCAGCTTTCAAATCTTTAATCTGCTTGATTCTGGAGAAGTTTATAAAAAAAGGAGCAGGACTCTTACAAGAATCTAACATTTCCTATTATGAGAGAACAAAAAACAGCACAAAAATTAACAAAAACAATAGCAAAGTATTAGAAGTCATTTCTGTGGGACACAACCAATTCTTTCTCTAAATACAGAGGAGTGTGTAACTGAAGCAACACATATTTCCTATTTTTCAAAATATCTACTATTTATAAGGGTAATAACACAATTATCTTCAAAATAAGACTGAAGAACCAGCAGAATTTATGCATAGGAACACACACATACACTATATATTATCAATCATACATTCCCAGCTGAAGAGGTTGGGAATAACAACTTAAATTATCAGAAAATTCTAAACTCTTCTATTTTTCCAAATCAGAATCGATCTCTGATTTCTTTTAACTCCTTTGGGGTTATTCAGGTATAAGTTTTCACAAATATATTTGCTCTTTTTGGTTAAAGGAAATCTGACACTTTTCTCAAAGGGAAAGATTTTTGTATAAAGTACACAAAACTAGGTTAAAGCTAAGAGTGACTACACGACACTCTTTTTTGATCACCCCCTTATCCCAGGAGCCAGAGGAATGTGTGGTCAATTGCCAGAAAAGGAAAGTACATGGAAAACTGAAGGTTAGGACATAATGTAAGAATTCATCCCCTCATCCTTCACATTTCGTGGGGCTAACAATTTCTAAAAGTAAAACATGTAAAGGAAAAGAAATGAATGGTACCCTTACTAATCATCTTTCTTTGACTTCTGCCCCCTTTGCACAATTAAGGGTTCCTTCTCCTTTATGCCTTGGTGTAGTAAAGTAAGTACACAAGATCACGTCTCCTAGTTAAATTTACCAACTTTCTTCAACACTTCAAGTTGTCATTTCACTGGTATGAGTATTCCTTCCCCAAAGTAGCTCAAATCTTTCTGAAAATTATTATATCATATCTGAGAATTTATGACCCTATGCTCAGCCTGATAATCTACTCCAAATTTAGTCAGACTGATCCTTGAATAACAGGCATACAGTCCATTGCCAGGAATGAACACTTAAATTAGTAATCTCCAAAGTGCAGCGGGAATCCTGGCCTGACACCAAGTGTGAGTAGAAGGATTACTTTCTATCCTCCCTGAAATAGTCAATGATGGGGTTTACCTCCAACACATTTCACCACTTCCTCATTTAACCCCTTTCTGTCTACTGTGCAAGCTCCTACCTCCAGCCAGCTTTCCCCAGTTAAGTTAGAGCAAGGGATTAAGAATTCCCTTTTACACTCCTTAGATAGGAGGTATAGTGTGTCCGAGTGCTGGGTTTGGTGTCTGGAAGAACTGAATTCTAATCCTGTCTCAAACACTTACTAAACTCTGTGACCCTGTGCAGTCATTTAATCTTTTTCTGCCTCATTTTCCTCAACTATAAAATAGGATAAAAATAGAACCTGCCTCACAGAGTTGTTGAGAGGATGAAATAAGACAATATTTTTAAAGAGCTGCACGAAGTGCCAGGTACATATTAGATTCCTAATAAATGTCTGTTCCCATTCTGGAGGACAATGTGGAACTATGCCCAAAGGTCTATAAGGCTGTGCATACCTTTTGATCCTATAATGCTGGTGTTGGGTCTGTATCCCAAAGAGGTCATCATAAAAAAGGGGAAAGAACCTACTTATACAAAAATATTTATAGCAACTCTTTTAGTAGTGGCAAAGAACTGGAAATTGAAAGGATGTCCATCAATTGGGGAATGGCTGAACAAATTGTAGTACATGTTGGTACATTGTGCTCTAAGAAATGATAAGCAAGATGATTTCAGAAAAAGATGGAAAGATCTGTGGGAACTGATGCATAACAAAATGAACAGCTCTGGGAGAACAATGTACCCAATAATAGCAATACTGGACGATGATCATCTGTGAAAACTTGGTTATTCTCAGCAACACAATGATCTGGGACAATTCTGAAAGACTTATGAAGGGGAATGCTATCCATTTCCAGAGAAAGAACTGTTGGGGTTGGATGGCTGTGAATCAAAGCATATTACCTTTCACATTAGTGTGTTTATGGTTTTATTTTGGGGTATTGGTCATGTACGAGTGTGCTCTTACAACAATGACCAAAATGGAAGTGTTTTCCATGATAATAAAATAAAACAAATGCTTTTTCCCTTCCCCACTCCTGACTTTACTCAATTTCACTACCTTACTTAATAAATTCTAGTGAATGACAGGAGAAAAGGAAGGTACACCTGTGAAACCCATTTATCCTTCTGTGTATTTATTATCTTTCCACATATAAGGATACATACAAACACATATAGGATCAGATTTTACATTAATCACTGTGGATATGTGAACCTAGTGAATCCTATGTCCTCAGTCAGCTGATATCTTCCTACAGTGTGAAAAAAGATTGATTTAGGGGTAGTTCAACCTGGTTTCTATCAGTGTAAACAGAGGTGAAAACAGACAAGGCTAGCAAGACAAAAATCAAAGAGCAGATATGCATGGGGTTGAGAATCTCCAAACTACCCTGAAAAGTCTAAGTCATGACAGTTTTAGGGCTGTAACTTAATCCTAGGGAAACCAAGCTAGAGGATACAAAATGCACCTGCTAGGGAGAAAAGTTTCTATACTTTGAGAATAGCTAGTTTTTTCACATATTCTGGTACTACACAACAGTACATCAGAACACAAAAGGGATAAGACCCTATTTTAAAATAAGATTGGAAGACAGCTAGTTGGTTCAAGGGTAGAGAGCCAGCTCTGGAGTCAGGAGGAGTTGGGTTCTACTCTGGCTTCAGATACTTCCTAGCTGTGTGACCCTGGGCAAATTGCTTAACCCCAATTGCCTAGCCCTTGCCATTCTTATTCCTTGGAATTACAATTAAGGGGTTTTTGTGTTTTGTTTTTTTTAATGCAATTAAATATGTCCCAACCCAGTAGGGGAAATGAAGTACAGTGTAAAATAGCCTAAACACAGAATTTTTACTTTTTTTTTTTTGTACTGGATAGTTGGATACAGGATAGGCACCTGAAATCTATAGACAACTCAGAATAATGGTTTTAAATAATTCAAGGAAATGCTCAATTTCAGTGAGAGGCTAATGAAAATAAAGATGTACTGTTTTTCTCACTTAAGTTCACAGACTCTGAAATCTACCTTGGGACCCCAAAGAGATAGGATTCTAGGTTAAGAACCCTTGATCTAAATTGAGAATAAATGTATCATGCTTTGTAAAAGGGTCCTCCTCTAGTTTTTTGCACAAAAACAAAATCCAATTTCCCCCATTTATTTCCATTATAATGTCTTAAAATTGCTCTTCCATTAAGAATGGCTCCTATCACTTTAGTTTTAAATTTTATTTTGATTCAATTTCCCTATCTCTCAAGCAGTTAATGTTATGTAAATAGACACTAAGATACATTAGGGGATATTAGTAAGTAAATATCCTTTTGTAATGGGAGTAAATCTTTCCTTACTGATTTCTCTCTTTTAATAAAAAAGATCAGTAAATAACAAAAAACTATATTTAAATGGAACTTACCTATGAGATAGGTTATCTATAACCAATATAATTTCCCTGATAGGGCAACTCAGACAGACAAATCTGAGTACTAAATCATAACTGTAATCTAAAACTGCTTTAAAGAAGTTCTTTACCTTTGCTGTTCAAGGTTGACTGCCTCATGAATAGAAAAAAGTGAACAGATTAGGGAGATTTAGAGAGGTAGAATTGCCCCAACTCAGCCATTGATTGAATGTGGTAGTTGATCAAGAAGGAAGGCCACAAAACCTAGGTGAGAAGATGGAGTGCCCCTGAAAGAGGAAATTATGAAGGAAAAGCAAGTTTGAGGAACAGATAAATAAGGTATAATGAGTTCTATTTTGGTCATGTTAAGGCTTAGTTGTCAAAAGGATAACAAAGTTAGGATCTCCAGCAATTTGTTGGTGATAGGCAAATGGAGTTTAGAAGAAGGCCAGAGACTTGATAGTTTGGGGAGTTATCTGTATAGTTTCATAATAAAAACCAGTTGAATTTATGAAATCCCTAGAAGAAAAAGTATAATAAAGGAATAGTAGAAAAGTCAAGGATAAAACCTTATGGGTCACCTATGAAAAAGAATGGGAAACAGACGATGAAACAATAAAAGAGACTAAAAAGGAATGCTTAGAAAGACAGAAGAACTAGACAACACCACAGGAGGAATAAAAGGAAGAATATGATAATCTGAGAGAATATCATAAACTGCAAGAGAAGTCAAGGAAGATGAAGTCTGAGAAAAAGCAACTTAATTAAGCAGTAAAAAAAGACTAAAATATCCATTTCATTAGAGTGGTAGTTAAAAGCCTGGCTCGAAGAGGTAAAAACAGAACAAGTTAAAGTGGAGGACATGAGAATAAACATTTCTTTCTAGGAACATGGCAGTGAAAAGGAGGAGAGATTTAAGACTAAAGCTTAAGGGAATGGCAGGGTTAACTGAAGGCTTCTGTTGTTTTGTTTTTAAGGAGCAGGTGCACTAGACATACTTATAGGCAACAGGGGAGAATCCAATAGAAAGCTCCAAGTTGAAGGTGAGAAAAAGATGGAATAATCTCTGAGGTAAGCTTCTTGAAAAGACAAGAAGGGGCCTTTTCTTCTGGCTGAAATCATGGTGGGCACAGATGAAACTACCCCCTGTTCTAGAATCTTTTCTGAAACAGCAAAAGGCATCAGCAATACTGAAGGCCAAACACTTGAAGAAGGCTATAAAAAAGCTCTGAAAAATATGGAGAAAAGTTATCTATGAAAAAGCTAATGCCTATTAAAAGTACAGACAGATATACAGAAGTGAAATCCAGCAGAATGGCATGCAAAGATGGCAACTACCATGTACCTGCTGAACCCAAGTCGGCTTTTGTGATCAGAATCAGAGGTATCAATGGTGTTAGTCCAAAGGTCCATAAAGTATTGCAGCTCCTTTGTCTCTGCCAGATCTCCAACGGCACTTTCTTTAAACTTAACAAGGCTGCCATTAACATGCTAAGGATCATGGAACCATATATTGCATGAGGTTACCCAAACCTGAAGTCTGTGAATGACTTAATTTACAAGTTATGGTTATGGTAAGATCAAGATACAGAGAATGGGGTGGAGGGTAGGGGGCAGTTGGGTGACTCAGTGAATTGAGAGTCAGGCCTAGAGACAGGAGGTCCTAGATTCAAATCTGTCCTCAGACACTTGCCAGCTCTGTGACCCTGGGCAAGTCACTTAATCCCCATTGCCTAGCCCTTAACCCTCTTCTGCTTTGGAACCAAAATATGGTATTGATTCTAAGGTGAAAGGGTTAGGATCTTAAAATAAAGAAACAAATAAATAAAAGAAACAGAATTGTCCTGATTGATAATGCCCTTATTGAAAAATCTCTTGGTAAGTATGGAATTATCTGCCTGGAGGACTGATCCATGAGATCTACACTGTTGGCAAGCACTTCAAAGCTGCCAACAACTTCCTGTGGCCCTTCAAATTATCATCTCCATGGGGTGGAATGAAGAAAAAGACTAAACATTTTGTGGAATGTGGAGATACTGGTAAAAGGGAAGACCAGATCAACAGGTTTATTAGAAGAATGAACTAAAGGTCTCTACCATGATTGTTTTTCTAATGGTCTGTTAACAAAAATGCCTGTGATAAAAAAAAAAGAAGAAAAAGCCAAAAAGTGATGGGACTCAAGGGCAAAAGATGAGTTAATCCCATTCCAAATAACTATGAAATGCATAAAATAGCTGGGGAAATCTACCAAAGCATACAAAGGGCTTATATAGATTAAATCACAAATTATTCTTTGAATATAATAAAAATGACAATATTAACAAATCATTTCAAAATCAAAGGAAATAATGAAAAGAGGTAAGGGCTCAAATGATACTATAAAGAACCAGTCATCAATTTCATTTAGTAAAATAGATAGGTAGAGCAACGGAAAAGAGACTATAGTGGCAGTAAGGTGGCTCAGTGAACAGAATACCAGACCTGAAGATGAGAGGTCCTGGGTTCAAATATGACCTCAGATACTTCCTAGTTATGTGACCCTGGGCAAGTCACATAACCTCACTTGCCTAGTCCTTACAGCTCTTCTGCCTTGGAACTAATTCCAAAACAGAAGATAAGAGTTTAAAAAAAAACACACACACACAAAGAAAAGAAAAAAAGATTAGATAAGGGAGAATCAGAAACAATGGGACTCAATAACCCAGTGTTCAATAAACTGGAAAACATAAATTACTTAAGAAATAACTTTATTTGATAGAAATTACTGGAAAAACTGGCAAGTCAAAACATTATACTACATTCTGCAATACATTCTACTTAGATACATGGCCTTAATATTAAAGATCATGCTGTTTTTTTTAAATCAGAAGAAAAATAGACTACATACCTCTCATACCTATGGGTAAGAGATATATTCTTAACCAAACGGGACAGAGACAATTATGAAAAATAAAATAAATTACTCTGGTTACATTAAATAGAAAAGTTTCTGCACAAACAAAATTAATGCATACAGGTTAAGAAGGAAATGGTGAAATGGGAAAAAACACTTTGTATCAAATTCCTCTGATAACAGTTTAGAATCAAAGGATATTGAAGCAATTAACATATATTCAGTATAGGCATCCACAAAGTCCATCTCTAATTTTGACCTATCAAAGCTTAAAACTGCATTAAGACTTTTGGGATGCCTTTTATAAGACCAGACACCATTCCCAGTAGACATGAGATCAAAGGATGTGAGCAAAGAACTACAAACTATGAAAAACCATATAAAAATTTACTCTAAATCACTAATAAAAGAAATATAAATCCAAACAACTGTGAAGTTTCACCTTACACCCTGCAAACTGGCAAAGATGACAAAAGATGGAAACGGTTAAGTTTGGAAGGGTTTTGGGGAAGTCAGGCATATTAGTATATCATAGGTGGAGCTATGAATTAGTATAATCATTTTGGAGAATAATTTGGAATTATGTAAATAAAGTTATTAAAATGTTCATTCCTGTGAAGATTGGATTTAGCTATCTCCTGATTGTAACAATGAAGGTACTTAGCTCTTCCTTGATTGTGAAGATTAAATTATAATCCTCTGATTATAACAATGAAGGTACTTCTTCCTTTATTGGGAAGATTGAATTGTAATTCCCAGTCTATTTTTAGATTTTAATACCCAAAAGTGTTAACTCAGTATTTGAAGTATATCTACCCACTTTGATCTACAAAAAAGTAACTAACCACTAAAGGTATTGAACTAACTACTAAGGTGCCAACTAACTACAAAAGGCATGATATAACCAAAAAAGGTATAATCTAACCAAAAAAAAAAAAAGGTGCGAACTAAAGAGTGGGCTGTCCTGGAGAGAGCAGCTTCTGGGATTGGTAGATGTCAAATTTTGGGAAGAAGATACAAGAGAAAAAGATCTTTAAATAGAGAACCACAGAGACCAGAAGGGGGAGATCCGAGAACACAGACTAGCAGATGGTCTAGAGATCAGTCACATGGGCATGGCATGAAGGATCAGGCACTCAGAGCTGGAGGGAAGACAGACACTTGAGGAGAGACTTGAAGACAGACACACGGACTTGGCCCCCAGGAGGAGCTCATGCAGGAGACCTCAGACTGCTTTCCTTTTAGACAGGTCACCATGGTGAGTAAAAGCTGACTTAGTTTTCTTGCCTTTCTGGAGGTGTGAACCTCCGAGAAAGGCCCATTGTCCTTTCCCTGATTAGGGCCTTCGAATTTCTACCTGGCTCAGAGGAAGCCAGAGTTTTGTTTTTTGTTTTTTTTTCTCTCTCTCTCTCATTTCTAAATATTTTCCCTTTATGGTAAAATAAACTATTATAAATTCCATTCTATTTTAGTAATTCATTTTGGGATTTAGAAATTAAATCCCTGGCAACCACCAATTAAATATTTCAGTCCGACCATACATAAATTTAACATTCCTTTTGACCTAGAGAATTTTTTATTACCAGAATTATAGCACAAGAAGGCCCATGCATAAAAACAAAGTTGCATATGCATTAAAATATTTATAGCAGCACTTTTACTAATAGCAAAGAATTAGAGGCAAAGGAAATGATTATTGATGGCTAAAGACATTATAGTGCATGAATGCAATGAAACCTTGCTCTGTGTAAGAAATGTAAGGGGTAGAAAATATATGGGGTTTTTATAAAAGGCTGGAAGGGATTATTTAAGTATAGGGTCACCAGGAATTTAACTAATTACAAAGAGATTTATTTTAACAATTTATTTATAAAATATAAAAAGAGTTTAAGTAAGGAAATCTGAGAGAGGATAAGGTAAGATACCTAGCCTATACACTAAGTATTTTGCTCCAACCCCTGGCTAAACCCAGGCAGAGCTAGTTAGTCCTTAGCTGCAGGGGCCTCAGTCTTAAGCCAAGGACCTGGGAATGCAGGGAGCCTCTCTCAAGGGGGATGGTCTCTCCTGAGGCTAGTTCCTTCAGAAAATCCAAGGAAAGGAGTCAGCCTTTTTTTCACTCACCATGTGTCAGTCCAAAGGGAAGCAGTTTGAGATCTCAAGCCTGAGCTCCTCCAAAGTCAGGTCAAGACTAAAGAGAGAAGAGCTCCCTTGCCGGAAGTTTCTTGGCATTTTTAAAGACCATTTATTTTTTGTCACTTCCTTCATTTGATATGTACCAATTACACATAAAGCTTTTAGGTAGGACTGCCCAGGGGGAAGTCAGACACTGATTTGTCACCCACTATAGCACACATGGGTCACAGACCTCCCTCACTCAAGCTTGAGTGGGGTATATACACTTTTGGTGATTAAATTTACAAATAGTCAGGGGAGAGTTAATTAAATCTTCACAATCAGGTGAGAGTTAATTTCACTTTCACAATCAGAGGAGAGTTAATCTTCATAGAAATGATGAATGTGATGAATACAGAGAAGCATATATACATAAAGCATATATACATAATGCAGAGTGAAGTAAGCAAAACTAAGAATATAACACATACAATTACAATACAACAGGAAAGAATCACCAAAAAAAAAAATCAAAAGTGAATGTTGCAAAAATTATAAAAAGCCATTACAGCCTAAAAGAAGATAGAAGAAAACCCCAACCCAACTTTTTGCAGAAGTGAAAGGTCCATGACTATGTGTACATTGTACATATTTTCACTTTTTCAATGTCAAATCAGCTGAGCTTATTTTTTCTTTTTCTTTGTCTTTAAAATACATTATCTTTTGTGTGAGATAGCTTTGGGAAGAGAGAAAGATACTGGGGGAATTATGGTGATGTAAAAAAACAAAAAAATATATTTTAAAAAGTAGAGAGGTTAACCTTGAGAAAAAGGGCTACCTGTTGCAAAAAAAAAAAAAACAAATAAACAACTAGAACAAAAGAAGAAAGGATAGATGAGCATATAGAGGAGATTTGATGTATAAAGTTGGAGTTCATTAACAGTTGTCTTTAAGCCTAGATTTGGAAGGTCCTAGGTTCAAATCAGATCTAAGATATTTCCTAGCTACGTGACCCTGGATGAGAAAACTTAACCTCAACTGCCTAGTCCTTACCACTCTTATGCCTTGGAACTGATTCTAAAACAGAAGGTAAGGGTTTAAAAAAAAAAAGAATGAAATTCTGAAGAAATTAAAGATAAACAAATCCAATGAGAAAGAAAAGTGGTATTTGAGAAGGCTAATGTGTATCCACAATGAAGTCACCAATCAATTTAGATTTTTAAAAGATAGGGAGAGAAGATAGAAACAACATAACAGAAAATAGATATAAAAACACATGCTAAAGCTCATAATGGACTGAGGTTGGCAAAGGAAGCTAAAGACAAAAAAAAAACTAGGGGTTTCCCTCTATCTTTTGTGTAGCTATAGTGAGAAGAAATGAAGCATATCAAAGAAGAGATAGAATTTTTAATCAGGATGGCTGAGACAACTGGCAAAAGAGAGAAGGCCGATTAAACTACTTTGCTTCTGTTTTATCTACAAAGCAAAGTAACCTTTACATTAAAAATTATGAAACAAAAAGTTCATATGCCAGTAAGGAGACAGTAAAAAAGTATCTAGTGGCCCCTGACAAATTTAAGTTCCCTGGCCCAGATGAACAACTTTTTTGGGTCTTAAAAGATCTGGCAGATGTGGCTGCTATCAGTGATATTAAAAAAACAAAACAAAACATGGAAAATGGAAGAAATATGAGCTTGGAAAAGGGTAAATATCTTAATTTTTTAAAAATGCATGAGAAGAGAGTCTGAAAACTAGAGAGCACTTAATTTTACTCAAATTTCTAGGAAAATTCTAGAATAAACTGTTGAAGAGGTGGCTGTCAAACATCTAGAAAGGGAAATGATGGTTACAAAAAGTCATTATGGTTTCATCAAGAGGAGGTCCTGGTTCAAATCTAGCCTTAGCTACTTCCTAGCTCTGTGGCCCTGGGCATGTCACTTAACCCCTATTGCCTAGCCCTTACCACTCTTCTGTTTTAGAACTGAAACTAAAAAAAAAGAAAAAAAGAAAAAAAAGAACTGAAACTAAGACAGAAGGTAAGGGTTTAAAAAAATAATTGTTTGTTAACTGATAAAATGAATTAGCAAAGGGAAGCTGCAGTCAAAAAATCTAATGACACCTTGGGATACATGAAGAGGGATATAGGAATAGGAAATATTTCCACTGTACTCATCAAATCTCATCTGGAGTACAGTATGGTGTTTATTTCTGGGAACCATGATTTAAGAAGTATACTAATAATCAGGGAAGTGTCCACAGAAAGGCAACAAGGGTGAATAAAGGCCTTCAATTTACAACACTGAGGACTAGTTGAAGGAAACGGGCATATTTATCCTGCCCAGAAGAATACTAAGGGGGCAATCAAATCATAATAACTATCTTCAAGTATGTGAAGGGTTGTCACATGAAGGACAAATAAGACTTGTTCTGTTTGAGTCTAGAACCAATAATAATAGATAAAAGCTACAAACAAGAAAATTTTTTCTTGGCTTGAATTTTGGAAAAAACTTTTGAAAATCAGCACTGCCCAAAATGTAATGCCTTGAGAGGTAGGAAGAGGAGGTCTCTAAGCAAAGGACAGATGATAGCTTGTTGGTATATTATAGGAAGGATTCCTTTTAGCTATGGATTAGACTAGTTGCCCACTGAAGCTCCATTAAATTCTTAAATTCTATGATTCTATGACTAACTTTAAAATTTTATACCTAAGATCTAGCATAGAGAAGTTAATGTCTTATTCTGCATAGCCCCAAAGTGCAGAACTAAGAGCAATGAGTGGAAGCTATAGAAAAGCAAACTTTGATTCAACATAAGGCAAAGACAACAACTAGAACTCTATAAAAACTTAAATTAGGGTCTCTTGAGAGGCAGTGATTCATTAAAGATGTTTAATCAAATGTTACATGGCTCTTGTAGAGATGTTTTAAAGGAGATTTCTTTTTCTTTCTCTCTTTTTTCAAATCCTGTATTGATTCTAAGGCAGAAGAGTAGTTAAGGGCTAGGCAATGGGGGTTAAGTGTCTTGCCTAGGGTCACACAGCTAGGACATGTCTGAAGTCAATTTTGGCTCTGGGCCTGACTCTCAAATACATTGAGACACCCAGCTGCCCCATTAAAGATTTCTATTCAGTGAAGAGTTAGTTAATTTTTGAGATTCAATTGGGTTCCAATGAAGTCCTACTGTGAACTACTACCATTTTTCTATTTATTCCTTTTATTCTTCATTCTACTCATTCTTGTCCACTAAAATAAACATTAAGCTGTGTATATTCTATACAGGGCAGCTAGAAAGTCTTTGCTGCCTTCAAAAAGAAAAATAAAATATCTACTCTACTACCAAGCATAAAATGTTAAAAGAGCTAGAAGATACCTCAGATACAGATCATTTAATGCAATTTCTTCACTTTACAGATAAGAAAATCAATTCAGAAAAGACAAGGAACTTTGCCAAAGGTCACATAGCTATTAAGGAGCAGTCAGAACTGGAATATAAGGAAACGAGTGCCTTTCCATTAGATACCTTGTTGCCTCTATAAGAAAAAGAGTTAAAAAGCTATCTTGACAGTTACTCCTATAGCTAAATCCCAAGTTTGTTGTACCCTGACATAAAAAGCCTTACTTTCTTTTAGGGACTGAAGGGACAGAAAGAATCTGAGGATATATAACCAATAAGTTTCTGCATACCTATACCTCTCTAAAAGCAAGACTGGAACATGAAACTAGCCCAGCAGGACCCCCTAGAATAATGGGGATGTCAGTTACAATATGACAATTCTGCAACCAAAAAGCACAAAATCAGGACAAGGAGAAACCAGGAGACACTTACTGCCTGGGCAGAATTACTAAAAAGGCAAAGCCTACTACTCAGGGCCACCTACATAGCCTTCTTCTCACTCCTTTTTTTTTAAACCACTTTATCCCTATTCTATGTGCTATGTTTTATTCTTGTAGTTTGCATATAAAAGATGGAAATTATTTGATATTCACACTATGATGTTCAGGAATTACTGGTACCCTATCTTTACATTATCAGTGGGCAGAAGGAAAATGCTTTCCCCAAAGGAATTGCTTATTTGGGACCTCAGTGAAAGAGATTGGATTAACTTTATTCTGGGAACTCCAAGAGGCAGAGATAAGAACTAATTATAGAAGATGGAAAGTTTGGAAGCAAAGTAGTAATTTCCTTGTTTTTAAAACTGAACTTTTAAAGAAATAATTATTTCTTTGGTCTAATAAAAAGCTCTTCCCAAACTTCTTTGTTTAAAGATGGAATGGAACAAAAAGGTCTTTTCATAAGGTCCCCTAGATATTCTCATTGCCTTCCCTTTTCCTTCTGGAGCATAGCACATATTAAGCATTATATGCAAAATATTATTTTTATTACCATTAATATTATTACGGAAATAAGTGCTTAGTACATGCTAGTGTTTTAATAAATGCTTGACTGTATGTTAGTAGATGTGTTCACAGAGACTAGATGGACGAGATATCAGAATGTAAGCACTAAAAGGATCATTAGAGGTCATCTGGTCCAATGTCCTTATTTTATATTTGCAGAAAAAGAGGTCCAGAAAAATGAAGCCTCAAAGCTAGCAAATGGAACAATTCAAACAAATTCAGACCCTCTGAGGTACAAGCCACCTCCCCTTTTGTTGGTGATACTCTAATAAAGATTCTGGCAATTTAAGTGGGAGGTTGACCTAAGTAATCTTTTAAGTCCCTCTAAGATTTTATAAAACATTTTCGGAGCAAAGGACATATCTTCCTGATACTCTTCAAATCTGGGGTTATCCATTATAAATCATTAGATTCTAAGCATCTTGGGGGCAGCCACTATCTTTGATCTCTTTTTGTAACTCCAGGAGGCTTAGCACAGTGCTTGACATAATAGGCACTTAGTTTTATTGAACGGTTAACAGATACTATGTAGACAATCAGATTCAGAGATTCTCCAAATTTTATATTTTTCCCCTCAACTCTTCTCTATTCATTTTTAACTAGTGGAATTACAAAATCATAGAACTATAAGAAACTCTAGAGATTATAATTTTCAGATAAGCACAAGGCCCAGAGAAATCAAGTGACTGTCCAAAGCTATGTGGCTGGCTCCTCTCCTTTTTAACCCAGTATACTCTTTTTTTTCTCATCCCATTTTTAAATTACATTTACTATTTAGACACATACCACCTTTCAAACTACAATTCTCCCCCCCCCCCCAACCACAGCTGGCTCTCTCATACTCCCCCCTACAATGATACAGAATGTAAATCACATCCCAGTCCTGTTTCCAGTGGAAAGAAGATTCCTTGAATGCAGAGCCATTTTTTCTTTTCTCTTTCTCCCCTCCCCCTCCTTTCTTGTTATTCCTTCTGTTCACTAGTCTTCTGGAAGATCTCCCAGAGCACACTCCATTTCGTCCCTTGTCGTTATTATAGTATATATTTTCTCAAGCTGGGAATCCTCTCTCTCTCTCGACCTCCACCTATTCGTTTCCCTGACTTTCATGAAACATCAAGATGAAGCTCAAATCCTAACTTCTGCAGACGCCCTTTCCCAGTCCTCCAAATGCAATTACCTACCCCTCTTGAAATTACATCTCAACAACTCTGCCCAATATCTGCCTAATAATACCTGTATGTCCCTAGTAACACACGAAGTTTATAGGTGGTCGGGGTCTCCACTTGGATTGGGAGCGTCCTGCGTGTAGGGTCGCTGAGACCTTTCTTGGTGAATGTCTGCCCCCTCCCCCAACCTTTGGAACACACAGTAAACACTTAATAAATAAAATGCTGCCAGTAGTTGTTTTGGAAGGGAGGGTGGTGCCTTCCTTCCCTTAGCAGCCTATGGAGAATCAGAGAGAATTGTGACGTTAGAGCTGTGTCCCAGAGTGAAAAGCTATTGGAAAACGCAGGTGCCTCTCTCCTCCTCCCCCTCCCTCCCGGACGCGCAGAGGGAAGCTTCTTCCTGCGAGGGACTCAGCTTTTCTCTCTCCAGGCTAATCTTCATCCTCACTAACTCGCAGGGACAGAAAGGTTCATGGCATTGAGGGAAGGGGCCTTGAAGATGATCTAATGCCACCCTTCCACGTCTTACAGTGGAGGAAACTGAGGCCCGAATGTGACTTTGCCAACATCACCCAGGTAGGACGCAACGAAGGCGGGATTTGAATCCAGGTCCTGAGACTCCAGCTTCGGTGTTCCTTGCACGATCATCCACTGCTCCGACTTGAGTAAGCACCGCACTCTCTTGGCGGACACCTCCTCCCGCTTTCCTCTCGACCCGTCTGGGACCTATTTCTTCTTGTTTCGCGGCTCTCCCCAACCACTCGCCACCCAGGATACCTCTCGAGGGATATTGCTCCCAACATGGTCTTCCATTCCCAAGCCACCACCTACTCACCTGCGTGACGAGTCCCGAGTCTAAGCATTCGGCCAATAGAAGCCCCGCGGCAGTTGGGGCGGTCTCCGGGACCCAAGGGTTAGCAGCCGCCATGCCTCCGCGAGCTGTCTTTTCTTGCCGTAGGGAGAGCCGGGCGGGAAATGCAACTCAGCCCTGGGGGGCGCCACTGCGCGCGCGTGCGAGAGGGGAAGAGCAAAACGGCGGCGGTCTGGGTCGGCTGCGCAGGCGCGTAGTGATGACATCACAGGGTGTTCCCGGCCCAAGCCTCCCCTTCAGGGGCGGGGCCCCTAGGCCTAGGGCCGTAGGGGTCGTGGGGCGTTTGACCGCGGTGGAGACGGTAGGGCTTGGAAGGCGGGTGGGTGGGACGGATCCCGTAAGGGTAGCTGCCGCGCCCCCCTCGTTCGTGTCAGTTACCGGAGCTACTTCTCTCGCAGGGTGAGTGACGCCTGGGCCGGCGGGCCGGCTGCAGCGGCGACAGGATGGGGAACAGTGCCCTCCGCGCCCACCTGGAAACGGCGCAGAAAACGGGCGTGTTTCAGCTTAAGGATCGCGGCCTGACGGAGGTGAGACCGAGCCCGGGGCGGGGGATGGAACCCGGCCGGCCCCGGGAGGCGGCGGGGGAGCGGGAGGCTGGGCTGGGCCGGCCCGCGCTGCGACGACCCCCTTTCTCCAGTTCCCCGAGGATCTGCAGAGGCTGACTAGCAACCTCCGGACCATCGACCTGTCCAACAACAAGATCGAGCACCTCCCACCTGCGCTCATCGGGAAGTTCACACTGCTCAAGAGCCTGTCCCTGAACCACAACAGACTGAGTGAGTGCGAGGGGGTCGTTTTCCCAGGCCAAACCACCTGTTGTTGAGTGGCATCCTCCTCAAGTCTGGGAATAAGAGAAGTGAAGGGTGGCTCATATTAAATCCAAATGCTGTTTTGTGATAGTCCTCCGGCATAAAGGGTGCTCCTTCTGGGAGGACAAAGTCCCCCTGGCCTTCTTCAAGGGCTGCTTTAGGTGATAACGGTCCATGTTCAGGAACAGAGTCTGTGTCAAAAATGAGGCCCTTAGATGTTGAGGAAAACAACCTCTTAATGGCTTCGGATGCTGAGAATGGCATGCAAAACAATAAGAATCAGTTCAGTGCACATTTAGTGTTTTTTTTTTTAACCCTTGTGTCTTAAAAACAATACTAAGTATTGGTTCCAAGGCAGAAGAGCAGCAAGGGTTAGGCAGTGACAGGTTAAGTGACTTGCCCAGGATCATACAGCTAGGAAGTAACAAGCCAGATTTGAATACCCACCCACCCAGGGTCTCCAGGCCTGGCTCTTAATCCACTGAGCCAGCTAGCTGCCCCAGCTGGGAAAGAAGGAGAAGGAGATAACTCAGGCATACACCCTCCCTTAGAGGATAACTCATGTAAGGTAGTGCTGCCTTAGGGAGCATAGAGACATGAGTTCAGTCAACAGGAAGAGGTGTCCTTGTTGAAGTGGAGAGTGCTCCAAACAGCCCTTCTGAGAGTAGGGTTCTTATACTCTGATTTTGGGTGTGCTCCCCTTCCCCAAGGTGGCTGATTTGCATGTCAGGGAGCAAATATTTTAGGAATTTGTTATCAGAAAGAAAAAAAACAAGCTGGTGGTAGATGCTATTTGGGGGACTTAACTGAACTTTTGAAAACTGCTATTATCTATATTGTTCTATGAATATATTCTATAAGCTTATAGCTTCCCTAAAGGGGAAACTGTCAAGCTTAGTCTTCTAAAAGTTTCTCTGGTTTCCATGCATAAATTCTACAAGCTATTATCTTCCCTCAAGGGGGAAATGTCTTGGTGGTCTTAAGACCAATCTTAAATAGCACTAGAAAAATTGAAACTACTATTAAGGAAAAGATACAGAATTAACTAACGCCACACTCATTGGGGCCATTAGCTCACAAAATTACCTTTCAACAATCCAGCAAACATTTAAGTACCTACAGGAATTATAGTCTAGGCCCTGGACATAAAAAGAGGCAAAAAACATTCCCTACCCTCAAGAAGCCCACAACCCTATGGGGAAGACAATATGCAAAAAAAAAAAATTGTATAAACAAGACATATACCTACCATTAGCCCTCTGAGAACATTTAAGAGAAGATACTAGCATGTAATGGAGATGGGGGAAGGCTTCTTGCAGAAAGTGGCATTTTAGCAGAAACTTTAAGGCAATCAGGAGGTAGAACTGAGGAGGAAAGAGGTCTGGAAATGGTTAGTCTTGTTCACAGAAGAGCAAGGAGGCCGATCCATCCTATGCCAGGGGAATCTGATAAAGGAAGACTAGAATGGTAGGAGGAGGCCAAGTTGCCGAACAACAGCAAATTTTATATTTGATCTTGAAGGTAAAAAGTAGCTCCTGGACTTTCTTGAACAGAAGAAGAATGTATTACGCCTGTGCTTTAGAAAGGAAAATCACTTTGATGGACTGGAAAAACTTGAAGTCAGGGAGACCAACCAGAAGGCTATTGCAGTAGTAACAAAGGATACCCCTATATTGCTTTGTGTCCTTTATTTTCATTGTGACCTTTCAGAGGACAATATGGCAAAATACAGTATTTGAAAAATAGCAGTGTGGAGGCATTCTAGATGAATTAAGAGAGAATTTATTGGCAAGACCGTCTCCAACAGAATTCTTGGAAGCTATATGAAATTGTTCTTTCTGCACTATATTTAATTGTTTCTGATCATCTTTGCTAGCTGTTCTTCCAGAGGAGCTGTGCAAGTTGAAAAAGCTAGAGACCCTACACCTTAACAACAATTATCTGACACAACTGCCAGCTGCTTTTGGGCAATTGTCTGCCCTCAAGACACTGAACCTCTCTGGGAATAAGCTCCGAGCAATACCTCCTCAGCTCTGTAGCCTGCGACATTTGGATGTGGTCGATCTTTCCAAGAACCAGATTCAAAGTGTACCTGATACAATAGGGGACCTACAAGCCATTGAGCTCAACCTCAACCAGAATCAGGTCTGTAACTTAAGATTTTCCCTCAAATGTGTATGTGAGTTTATGAATTTTTGAATAACCTTTTTTCCCTTTCACTTGGCTATGTGAGAGAGAATGTCTGTCACCCTCTCCCTTGATTCAAAGGACCATTTCTTTGCATACACCTTAGGATCAAGTTAGCAAGACCGAATCCTATGTGCGGAAAAAGAAAAAAGCCCAAGCAACCATTTCTGTTCATAGTGTTTAAGTTCACATTATTCTCTAAAGTTTGAGTGAGATGACTATAAGAAGTAAACTGTTTTTATAGATCTTCATGGACTCCTCAGTCTATACATTCTTATCTGGAATGATTCTCTTAACTACCTGACTCAGGAACTTTTTTAATAGATACTAAGGGAATTCAGTAAGAACATCTCCATTCTAACTATATTTTGATAAGGACAATGCAACAAAAAAGGTGACGATGTTATGGAATGTGTGACTGATTATCTAATAAATTGTTTATTATGAGACTTTATCTTCACTTTTGAAGGTGAGATAGAGATGTCTTTCACAGTTATTTTGACGTCCCTTCTTGATATAGGTGAAAGGAATAATGTTGAAATGTGAAGTTGAGTAAGACTGAATTCATCCCTTGTACTTCTCCAGTGACTAAGCCACTAGATGCTAAGAGGTTATCCCTTATAAATATGTCATTGGACTTCCAGGATTTAGAGGCTTTTGGGGGGAATGTGGTGGCAGAGATTAAAGGATTAGGTAGGTAATAAGCATTGGGTGTTCGATTGAGTTTTCAGTTTGTGAGGTACCCATATCTCTATATTGATCCATCCCCTTTAAGCTACTAGTGTCTTTCCTCCCAAATATTATGGCTAATGTTTCCCTCAGTTAATTGTAAACTTCTTAAGGGACTCTCATTTTTATGTGGTATCCCCAAAGGAATAATCCTTAAGTTAACAATGTAGTTGAAGAATTAAAACTTAGTATATGAAAGAAAAAGCAACTTGTGACTGAGTTCTAAGGGAATTCATAGGAATTTGGTTGTGAACAGAGTGGAAATGTAGTGAAATGTGGTAAGAGTAGGAAGATTGATGTATTTGGAGTCAGAGGCCTTAGGTTTAAGTCTAACTTGGCTACACTGTATACATATTGAACTTTTCTGAATCTTGGTTTCCAAGGGTCAAAGATGATTTTTATGGTTCTATGAGATGAAAAGAACCTAAAGGATGAATGGGATTTGGCAGGTGGAAAGGGGAAGGAGGTGTTCAAGGATATTCTAGATAAAGAAAACAAAGTAAAGCAATGAAGGTGGGAAATGAACCTACCATATTTTGTGGAGCAATGAAAGGTCCAAATTAACTAAAATGAAGCATGTCAGGGAATAGGAAGTAGGAAATAGGAAATAGGTAGGACTAAATAGTGGAAGGGTCTATAATTCAGGTGGAAGATTTTAGATTCTTTGTATAGGAAATTAGGTTGAACCAATGAGACAGTTTTTTACAAGAAAACCAGTTTTAAGGGAAATTACTGTGACATCAGGAGAGATGAATTAGAAGAGAGATATTGCTGATGTCAGAGGATCAACTAGGAGGTTTGGTTTCGTTTTTAAGAGTAATGTAGTTGTGTGGTGATGAATCAAAGAGGACATTAAAGTTTAGAATGTGGATGACAAAATAGTGGTATTGTTGAATGAAATGGAAGTTGGAAATATTTTAATTTTAAGCTTTTTGAATTTGAGTAAAAGAACTGACTACAGACAAGCATGTCATAAAGCATATCTAAGTTTGAAGAGTTCACTCACCATAGCTGGGGATAACCTAATCTATCTAATACCTTCATTTTTCCGATGAAAAACCCTAAGGTCTATAGAAGTGACTTGCCCAATATCACACAGATAAGCAGATTAGATGATAGGAAGAAGTAGACTTATAGAATCTTCTAATTAAATGAGTGTGAATGAGAGATGAGCAGAATACCCATAATTAAGGGGACAGAGGTAATAGATGACCCAGTGAAGGAAAGGAAACAACTGAGGGTAATAATAAAATAGTAGCTACATTGCATTCTAAGATGTGTTAAGTGCTCAATCTGAATTGGGTAACTTGTTAATGCAATGACTAGAACTCTTCCTTGAGTTCAGATCTGACTTTTGACATAATTACTAGATGTTTAATCCTAAGCAAGTCACTTAACCTCATTTGCCTCAGTATCTTTATCAGTAAAATAAGCTGGAGAAAGAAATGCAAACCATTCCAACATCTTTGCCAAGAAAACCCCAAGTGAGGTAGGTCACAGAGAGTTGGACACAACTTTAACTGAACTACAACAAATACATTGTCTCTTTGGGCACTCAGGGCATCCCCATGAGAATATCCTTTCTGTCCTTGGCTTTTCTTGGTTCTCTTGTTAGCCAACTATTCCTCTCAGTATCTTTTAGGGATTAATCTTCCTCCAACCCCTTCCAAATATGGGAGTGTCTGACTATCATAGCCTTTGGTGATCTCTTAGCTTTTATGGATTATCACCTCTGGGCAGATAGCTTTCTATATTCTGTATATAAACGTTTCCAACCTTAATTTTTCCAAGATCTAGTCTCATAATCTTCTTAGCCTGCTTAAATTTTTCTAATCATATGACCCTGCCATCTCAAACTTAATCTGTCCAAAATAAAACAATTCAATTTTCTCTCTAAACTTGATTATAGGTGGAATCATCATCATGCACGGTTCCATCAGCCTTGGTAGTTGCTTAATGATCTCTATTTTGGAGGATGGAGCCATGAACCCTAAACCTCTGTTAAGGAGGGAGCTTGGTTCACATCTCATTTTCCCCCCCTGGCTGTACTGTACCCAAATCTACCCATCCCTCTCTTTTTAGCTTCCTTTTATGTTATTTTTCTACTATTAGATTGTAAAAATACTTGGAAACAGAGACTTATCTTGTTTCTCCAGCACTTAGAATAGTACCTGGCACATTGTATGCACTTAATAAATGCTTGCTGACTTGATTTGATATGGGCTGATAGTGGGCAATAAGAGGTGGTAATAAG